>NC_057861.1:592656181-592826181 GCF_019393635.1 Dromiciops gliroides | reverse complement strand
TATAGTCAAGTTGATCTCTTGTAGGTCAAGTGGATTCGTATAAATTTGCTTGTGCTTCATTAACCATGTATCCAATTCTGTGTCTATGAAATACAGCTAACTTCAAAATAGAACTGACTTATAATGCTTAGGATATAGAGGACAACTTGAAACAGCAACTAGATACTGCACCAAAGGCTTCTGATTAACTCATTTCATAAGAATGTAGTTAAGATGTCACAAATGAGAAACTAACCCTGAGCACCTCTTCTCTAGGGCCTTCTAGATGCTTAGAGAAGCTCAGGTGGGGAAAAATATATAAAAATAGTCGACTTAATATAGTGTTTTCATGTTTGTATAGGTGATAATGTCTGTAAAGTGCTTTGTAAACTTTAAAGCACTATATAAATATCAGAAGAAGAAATATGGCCTTGAAGTCAGGAAGTCTTGAGTTTAATTCCCACCCCTGACACATGCAAGCTTTGTGTCCTTTGACAAATCACTTAACTTTGCCATGAACATGGTGCCTTTCTAAGACTCTATGATACAGCATAGTTGTTAATCTGTACTGGTAGATTTCTCACTAAGAGTTCCCTTTAGCCAGTTGTGTGTTGCTAAATGTTTAACAACTGGCTTTTCAAATAAATACATATGCATGACACACTTTAATGTTTATTTTGCATTATTAACATTTTCTCCATCACTTTCTTTTAAAATATTTTATTTTTTGTCAATTATATGTTAAAACAATTTTAACATTTAAAAAAAGTGTTGAGTTTCAAAGTCCTCCCTCCCTCTCTGACTTCCCTCCTTCCCTGAGATGGTAAGCAATCTGATAAAGGTTATCCATGAGCAGTCACGGAAAACATTTCCATATTAGCCATTCTGTATAAGCAGACTCAAACAAACAAACAAAAAGGAAAGTGTAAAATAGTATGCTTTAGTCCACATTCAGACAATATCAGTTATTTCTCTGGAGGCAGATAGCATGTTTCATCATGAGTCCTTTGGGATTGTCTTGGGTCATTGTTTTGCTAAGAATAGCTAAGTCATTCACATATTATCATACAGTATTGCTGTTGCTTTGTAAAATGTTCTCCTGGTTCTGTTCACCTCACTTTGCATCAGTTCATGTAAATCTTTTCACTCTGAAATCTACTCATTTCTTATAGCACAATAATATTCTATCACAATCATAAACCACAATTTGTTCAGCCATTCCACTATTGATGGGCACCTCTATCACTTTCTTAAGTCTAGAAATCAACAAAACAATAAATCAAACCCTAATGTATAGCACTGTTAGTTCAGAGATGTAAATGTTCACAATGAAAATTTAATAATTAGCTCTTTTGCAAGCCTTTAAGGAGGTTCGAGCACACCCCCTGCTTATCCAAATGATACAAGCACTATGTGCAATTATTAACTTATTTGATCCTTTGCACATTCCTGAGAAGTAGGTCTTACAGATATTATCTCCGTTTTAGAAACGGGAAAACTGATGCCAAGAGATTTAGCCACAGTCCCATAGCTAGTAAAAATTGGAGTTAGGATTTAAACTCATTGCCCTTTCCACTATGGTGCACAGCCTCTAGATGAGATCTGGAAAATTGTTTCATAATAGTCCACTCCACTTTATTCTTGTGTTATTTTGTGTCAAGGTTCTAAAGCAGAATAAGCCATAATCATGAATCCTATATCAGAAACACTCCCAAATACTCCAATGAAAGCACTTATTACACAACCCAAAGAAGGCACAGGGGAGAAAAATTCACATAGCACTCACCATAACAAATAGATTGGTCTAGGGGTAGCTAGGTGGCACAGTGAATAAATCACTGGCCCTGGATTCAGGAGGACCTGAGTTCAAATCATACCTCAGACACATGACACTTACTATTTGTGTGACCCTGGACAAGTCACTTAACCCTCATTGCCCTGCAAAAACAGCTTCAATCACTCAACTTGAGGGCATAGTTCCTAGCTAGTCTCCTAGCTAGCTTCAACTCCTGGCAGAAGTTTTGGTACAATTTTCTGTGATTCTATGTATGTTACTACATGTCTAACTAGTGTCTGGAGTCTGGTTAGTGAGAAACAAAATAGCCAACCTTTCTTTTGGTGAGCATAGTAGTTTCATATCTCTGATTTCAAAATGAGTTTGGGATTTTAAAAAATTGAACATTTTATGTAAAAAAGATTATTTTTTCCTTCTAACTTAATCCATCTGTTCTCTATAAACATGACCTGGCAAGAACTTTCCTAGGAAAACTCCTACATTTTGCACAAGGAACTGCTTGTATTATTTTTTACCTTGAAAATCCTGTCTTCCTTATTATATTGGCATAAAGATCATGGAAACCATATTAACACATTTGCAGATTTAGATCCCAAATCATGATTCTTTATACGGCATCAGTGTCTTTGAGAAAATTCTATCCCTGGATATAGTCAATTAATTTAATTACAATGTCATTACCTAGAGGTCTGAAAAATCCAATTGTGTGCAAGCCATTGGCATATTTTTTATGTGTCCATACTCAGAGACTTAAACTGGCCACTGAGAAGTTACCTCAGCTGATGAGGTAGAAAATATTTTTCCAAAGTACATGATGGGAAAAATGAAAAGGTAAGAGGTTACCAGGGAATTATTATTTAGGGCTATTCCATTTGCACTTGTATTTCTAATGAGAAAAATGACAGGGATACCTAAAATGATCACAGCATTGTAGATTTTTAGAAGTAGAAGGTGTTTCAGATTCAATCAGTGACAACCAATCATGAAAGGAATGACCACCATAATATACTGGGTACGTAGTTGTCCAGCCTCTGCTTCTAAAAATAGGGAAGCCACCATCTCTTGAGGAATCCCATTCTATTGTGAACAGCTCATATTGTTAGGAAGGTGTTCCTGATTTCCAGATTACATTTGCCCTTTTCTGATGTCTACTAATTGCAGTTAGTTCTGCTCTCAGGTTCCAAACAAAACAAGTATAATACCTCATTTTCAGGATGGCCCTTCAAATACTTGAAGACTTATCATGGCATCTCTCTGCCTCTTCCCAAATTGAGCCCTCTCTTTTCTAGGTTAAAGGAGATGTTGTATTCCAAAGGTACAGCAGATAAATGCACCTGATGTTTATATATGTAAATTACCTGAGAAACCTTAAAACACTAATGTGAGCTATTGACAACATTGAACGAAATTTTCTTGATCAAGTTCTGCCAGGCAATTTGCATATATTATCTTAGAAGCATTTGCCTGCTATATATTCAGGATTCAACATCTCTCCTCGGAGGCAGCTAGGTGGGACAGTGGCTAAAGCACCAGTCCTGGATTCAGGAAGACCTGAGTTCAAATGTGGCCTCAGACACTTGATACTTAATTTCTCCCCATTGTCACTGCCAGGTTCTCTCCCTACCTCCATCACTCAGTAACTTCTTCTCCTTTGAGGTTTATACAATTCGTCTCTAGCACCAATCAAAATTCTGGTAGCTCTTGTCCACAGACCTCTAGGTCCATCCTCCTTCTTCAATGAGTTCAAAACTTGGCACACAATTTTTCTCTCCAGTCATCCTGATGTATATCTTGCCACTGGACCCCTATGGCTCTGGAGAAGAGAGTGAGGTTGGTGACCTTACACAGCCCTCTCTCACAATTCACTGCAGATCATTAAATTATCCTGATGTCATGGTCCTCTTTGAGAATGAAGGACAAACAACAACAACAATACTAATGAACCAATTCAACTTTATACTGCTCTCTTCTCTTGAATTTCTAACCCCCTTATCATTTTGCAAATTGTGCCCTGCTGCCAAGCCTAAGCCTTAGATCACTCTCACCATCTGTTGCTTTTGCTCCTTCACATGT
This sequence comes from Dromiciops gliroides, assembly GCF_019393635.1. Lineage (NCBI taxonomy): Eukaryota > Metazoa > Chordata > Mammalia > Microbiotheria > Microbiotheriidae > Dromiciops > Dromiciops gliroides. The sequence goes on along the minus strand of NC_057861.1, from coordinate 592,822,334 downwards.
TCTACTGAATGAAGGCAGAGAAAATCACACAACCATTCTGACTGAGTCTACTACAAAGTTATGTTACGTAACTTCAACTGGGCCCTTAGTGCTACTAGGCAATCTGCTCTACCTCCCTTATCAATCTACTATCCCATTCTCCAGTGACCCTTCCAAATCTTTCTATTCCTCAAATATACCATGACTTGCCCTCCCTTTACCCTCTTAGCTGAGGACCTTGCCTCATGTTTTACAGAAAAAAAAATGAGTATTTTTGACATGAGCTCCCTTTCTCCCCTCTTCCTCATCTTATATCACTCATATGCCTTCTGACACTATCTCCTTTACCCCTATCTCACACAATGAAATAGTTTTACTCCTAACCAAAGCTAAACCTGACCAAAAGATCCCATTCCATCTCTTTTCCTATGATTGTTGCCTCTTTTATCTCTAACATATCATTTATGTTCAATCTCTCTCTGTCTATTATCTCATTCCCTACTGCCTATAAACATGTGCTGAACTCCCCTCATCCTAAAATAAAAAAAAATACAACAACCAACATTCACTTGATCCTTTCATCACTATTATCATCTCATATTGCTTGTGTCCTTTGTGGCTAAACTCTGTAAAAAGGACATCTACAATATGGTTGCCTCCACTTTCCTAAAATGATCTTCTTAATCCTTTATGATCATGCTTCCAATCTTATCATTCCACCAAAACTCCTCCCTCCAAAGTTATCAATGTTCTAACTTCCAAATCCAATGGTCTTTGCCCAATCATCATTCTCCTTAATTTCTCTGAAGCCTTTACCACTGTTGATCATCCCCCTTCCTTGATACTCTTCTCTCTATGTGTTCAGGATGCTACTCTTCTGATTTTTCTACCTATGTGACCACTCTTCAGCTTCTTTGGCTGCATTCTATTTCAGACCACATTCCTAATCATAGGTGTCACAAAGGGTTCTGTCCTGGGTCCTTTTCTCTTCTTCTTCTAACTACTTCATTGGGTAATCTCATCAGTTCCAAAGGATTTATTTACCATCTCTATGCTGATAATTCTCTAATCTGCCTATCCTTCTCTGATCTCTCACCTGACCTCCAATTTCATATCTCCAAGTTCTTTTTAGATATCTTGAACTGGATGTCCAATAGGCAACTTAAACACAGTATGACCCAAACCTAACTCATTATATTCTCCCTTAAACCATCCCTCTTCCTTCTAACTTCCCTTTTACCATAGGGGACAACAGCATCCTCCCAGTCACTCAGGATCACAATCATGTATCATCCCCACCACTCTCTTCACTATCTTTCACCTTCCTCTATCTAATCTATTGCCAAGGCTTGCTTATTTCAACTTCTTAATATTTCTCCAATATGCTGCCTTATTTCCTCTTATATTGCCACCACTCTGGTATAGGCTTTTATCACCTCATGCCTGATCTATTGCAATAGTTTGCTAGTAGGTCTGCCTACCTCAAGTCTCTCCCCACTCCAATTCATTCTCAACCACCAAAGTAGCTTCCCTAAAGTGCAGGTCTGAATATGTCACCTCTCCTACTCAACAAACACCATTGACTCCCTATTGTCCCCAGAATCAAATACAAAACACTCTGTTGAACAACAAATAACCTAGCCCCCTGCTTCCCTTCCAGTCTTCCTACACTTTACTCTAGGATATGTACTCTTTAGTGAAAATGGCCTTGCTGTTCTGTTAATAAGAAACTCCATCTCTGGACATTTTTTTTGGTTGTTCCCTATGCCTGGATTACTCTACCTCCTCATTGCAACTTACTGACTTTCTTGGCTTCTTCTGATTCTTAACTAAAATTCTATCTTCTAAAGTAAGTCTTCCTTAACACCTTAGTTCTAGGATCTTCCCTCTCTTAATTATTTTCTACTTATTCTCAATGTAGCTTATTTGTACTTATTTGTTTATCTCCCCATTAGATTGTGAGCTTCTGGAGGATATGCACTATTTTTTTATTCTTTTGGTATTTCCAGCACTTAGTCCAGTGCCTGTCACATAGTGGGCATTTAATAAATGTTTATTGACTAACTGAAATAAACATCCAAAATTATCTATCCAAATACATCTTTCCCTTTGGAATTGCTGTTAGAAACAGTTTATAAGCCACAGAAGAAAATGTCATATTAATGATAATTATTCTCCCTTCCTACTTCTAAACAATATTGGACATGTTGGTCACTCATCTTATTCACCAGTCTTGTTTCAGAATGACTTTTGGGCTGATTCTAAAAATTAAAATCAGTTTCAAAAGATGGAGGCATGCTACCACTGAGCATAAATCGGACAGCATTTTGCAGACTCTGAAGGTAATCCCAGTGGAGGAATTCTCCAAAATATTTTGAGCCATTGAATTATCTTGGAATAAGTAATAAAACCTTGAAGGCAGCGACTTTGAGGGAAACAACACATTAATTTGATGCACAAGTTTGAGTGCTTGTTTAAAAAAATTATGAAGTCACCACTCATTCTCTTAAGTTCAGAGCTATCATGCAGAACTCAAACTCTGTTATAAAGTAGTGATCATCAAAACAATCTGGTACTGGCTAAGAAATAGTGTGGTAGATCAGTGGAAGAGATTAGGTAGACAGTGCTCAGTAGTAAGTGAACATAGTAATCTAATGTTTGATAAACCCAAACATCTGAGTTTTGGGGATAAGAACTCACTATTTGGCAAAAACAAAACAAAACAAAAATGTTGGGAAAACTAGAAAGCAGTTTGCCAGAAACTAGGAGTAGACTAATATCTAATACTACATAAGATAAAATGGTTACATGATTTAGACATAAACATGATACTATAAGCAAATTAGGGGAGCATACAATAGTTTACCTGTCAGATCTATAGATGAGGAAATAATTTATTACCCAACAAGAAACAAAAAGCATTGCAGGATATAAAACAGATAATTTTGATTATATTAAATGCAGCCATGTTTAGAAAAAAAGCAGAAAACTGGTGAATTATTTTACAGCAAGTTTTTCTGTTAAAGGACTCTTCTCAAATATAGAGAGAAATGAGTCAAATTTATGAGAATACAAGTCATCTGTTAATTGATAAATGGTCAAAGGATATAAATAGGCAGTTTTCAGACAGAGAAATCAAAGCCATCTATTGTCATATGCAAAAGTGTTCTAAATCACTATTGATTAGAGAAATGCAAATTAAAAGAACTCTGAAGTACCCCCTCACACCTATCAAATTGATTAATATGACAGAAAAGGAAAATGATAAATATTGGAGGGGTTGTGGGAAAATTGGGCCATGTGTTTTATTCATAGAGTTGTGAACTGATTTAACCATTTTGGGGAACAAATTGAAACTATGCCCAAAAGGCTAAAAAAGAAAACCAACCAAACAAACAAACAAAACCCTTGCATACCTTTTGAACCAGCGATAACACTATTATGTTTGTATCCCAAAGAGATTTTTACTATATTTATAGTAGCTCTTTTTGTGGTGGCCAAGAATTGGAAATTGAGGAGATGCCCATCCATTGGGGAAGGGCTTAACAAGTTGTCGTTTATGATTGTGGAAATGATGAGTAGAATGCCTTCAGAAAAACCTGGAAAGACTTACATGAATTGATACAAAGTGAACTGAGCAGAACCAGAAGAACATTTTATGCAGTAACAGCAATATTGTATGGTGATCAACTGTGAATAACTTAGCTATTCTCAGCAATACAATGATCTAAGACAATTCCAAAAGACTTATGATTTTCAAAAATACCATCCATCTCCAAAGACAGAACCGATGGAGCCTGAATGTAGACCAAGACATACTTTTTAAAAACTTTAGGTTTTTTTTCCTTTTGGTCTATGTTTCACAACATGACTAATATAAAAATATGTTTTGCATGACTGAACATGTATAACCTATATTAAATTGCTTGTCTTTTCAAAGAGAAAGTAGAGATGGAGAAAATTTAGAACTCAGGATTTTTTTAAAGGTAATATTTAAATTTTCACATATAATTGGAAAAAAAATAAAATATTTGGAAAAAATTCAAAGCCATTAAACAAGAGATGAGGGGAAGAAGAAAGGCATAAGCATATATTAAGCACCTACTATCTGCTGTGTACTGTGCTAAGCAATTTACAATTATCTCATTTGTTGAGGGATACAAAATAGAAAAAGAGCTAGGCCAGGTTGGTCGTGACTGTGCTTTTCTTCTATCAGATTATGGTCCTTTGCTTAATGCAGGGTATGGAGGTAAGCAAGTAGGCTGTCATGGAAAGATATCTCACTGATTCCCATTTTAGACAAGAAAATAAAGGATGGCAGATTGTTGGATTAGCTAACAGGGATCCTGGGTACCATATCTTTTCCACTCTAGCTTCATGTCTGGAGAAGTGAGGAAATATTTGCCTTTTGGTATTCCCTTTCAGAAGTCAAAACAGAATTCATTACATTTCAAGTCACCAAAGCCAGGGACCATTTTGGCCTCTGAGCTCTTGTCAGGAGAAAGCAGGTGGCCACATCATAGCTTCCCTTCCTTGCCTGTAGCTAAGCAGGAGCCAGAGAGATGTGCTAGTGGGAGCTGGTTGTTAGGAAGAAGGTTGGAGCTGAGCAAGCATTTCCAATCTTCAGGGTTTTTGTTTTTTCTCCAAAAAGGGTGCTCTCTGTTCACAGTATGGCTGAGCTGTCGGTAATGATAAATGATGGGCCTTTCTTTAAATTTCCTTTTTGTTCAGTACTAGGTATTGGCCAGTCTGGATGAGTGTTCTATGTGGATAAATTACTTTGGCAAATCCAACAGCCTTTCTGCATGTGGCAACAGATGTACAGTTATGTGTGAGGCTTTATTTCTTTGTTGTGCTAATTATGTAACTTGCTTCTACCTGAGGCAATTATAATTTCATAAACAATGATGCTGCCGATGCTTTGTGTACAGGCAGCCCTTTGTAAGAAGTGCAGCTACAATTTACAATATGGCAAAAGCAAAAAATTAAATTCCTTGATTATTCAGTTTTAAATGCAACTAGTCCTGGGATCCAGCATCAGTGGTGGTACTAAGGGGAACTTATGAAAAATTGAGGCAAGAAGAGAATATTGACCTAGTTTATGTTTTTGTTTTTGTTTCTGTTTGCTACTCTGAACCCATGGGTATTTTTAAAGGTATGAGTACTAAGCTCTAAGTAGAGGTGCCTCTAACTCTAGGAAAATAAAATACAATCATAGAGAAGACATACTACTATATTCCTAAATGCTGGGTAGAACAAATCAACTTTAGATGTTATGTGTGTGGAATATGAAATTTGATGTTGGTGAATAATTGGCCGACAAGCACCATCCAAGAAAAAAAAAGTGATTATCAACAAGGGATGCAGTGTTCAGATAAAGTATGGCATAGGTTTTGAATCTTACCTCCATCACTTAGTAGTTGTGTGATACAGAGCAAGTCACTAAGCCTAACTCCTCATCTTTAAAAAGGAGAAAATACTCTTTATACCTCATGGGATTATGTACTCTGTAAACTAAAAAACACTAAGTAACATCTGGTATTATTATCTATGACAGCATTGTTTACAAGGGAAAAGAAATATCACAAGGTCTTGCTATAGGCAGACCAACTGAAATATACTTGTCAGAGGAAGAAGAAGTAAGGGTTCTTAATCATCAAAGCCTAATGATTTAGAAGAGGAGGAGGAAGAAAGCCTGGTTCAAGTAGGTCAGAAATAAACATGAATCAGGCAAAGATGTAGGAATGACCAAAAGTAATTGGTACCTGCCTTCAAAGCACAACTATCTTTTGAAAGATACGCTCTTGGGGCAGCTAGGTGGCACAGTGGATAGACACCAGCCCTGGATTCAAGAGTACCTGAGTTCAAATCTGGCCTCAGACACTTGACATTTACTAGCTGTATGACCCTGGGCAAGTCACTTAACCCCAATTGCCTCACTAAAAAAAAGAAAAAAAAAGAAAGATATGCTCTTGCTGTTGTGTCCAGGCTCATCTATTACTAGGGATCTATGTGGTGCAGTGCAAAGAGTGCTGTAGTTGGCTGAGTTCAAGTTATACCTCAAGACCTGAGTTCAAGTTATACCTCTGATAATTGCTATGTGACCCCTGGCAATATACTTACCATCAGTTTCCTCATCTATAAAATAGGAATGATCATAGCACCCACCTCACAGGGTTGTTCTGAAGATCAAATGAGACAATGTGTGAAGTATACATCAAATATTAGAATGTTTTATAAATGCAAACTATTGTTTTTCCCAGAAGATATTTCACATTGCCCTCTATTTTTTTATTCATTTGGATTTGCTTTATTGTGTCTTGGTTTCTCATGAAGTCACTGTCTTCCATTTATTCAATCCTAATTCTTAGGCAATTATTTTCATCAGACAGCTTTTGTAACTCCTTTTCCATTTAGCTAATTTGACTTTTCAAGCTGTTGACTTTTTTTCTCATGTCTTTCCTGCATCACCCTCATTTTCTTTCCATTTTTTCCTCTACCTCTCTAACTTAATCTTCAAAGTCCTTTTTGAGCACCTCTATGGCCTGAGACCAATTCGTATTTTTCTTGGAAGCTTTAGATATAGGGGCCCTGATGTTGACATCTTCCTCTGAGGGTACCCCTTGGTCTTCCTTGTTACTGAAGAAACTTTCTATGGTCCTCACCTTTCTCTATTGACTCATCTTGTCTTTCTTTTACTAGACTTTTAGCTCCTTAAAGTGGGGCACTGTTTCCAGGCTGCAGTATCCCAAGCTTAAGAAGTCCCAGGTGGTATGATTTAAGGAGAATCAGGTTCTTCACTCACCCAGCCTGTTCCCTGGTCCTTAGATGACCCCAGAGCAACTTGCTAATCAACTAGCTTTGTGTGTTGTGGTTGTTAGCTCCTCCGACAAGCCTGTGCCCCTCCCCCACCTGGGTCACTGCTACTCAAGCCTGCCTCCTAGTTCTCAGCAGGGGTGTAAAATCCAAGTTCTGACTTAGCACCAGGATAGACCCCTGTAGTCTCCCCCCTGCCCAGGGCTCAGCCCAGTCACCAGACTGTGAGCTTAGTTCCAGATGACACTGGCTCTTTAGCTGATTCAGAGGCTCTGGGGGGTCTGCTTTTCTGGTGAGGCCTTCCTGGGACTGGATCTGTATCAGGGTGACTGCCGGGTTGGGCTCCACTCCTGTATCAGCACAGCAGCTCCCTCCTTCTGACCTTCCAAGCCGTTCTTGATTAGAAGATGATTTCAGCACATTCTTCTATGAGTTTTGCTGCTCCGGGCATTTTCCTATGGCATTATTTATATGGTTTTTGGAGCGATCATGTCATGAGTTTGGGAGCTCACTTCCTTTCCTCCGCCATCTTGGCTCCACCCCAGAAGTTCCAAACTATTATTGTTTTTAATGATACGATAATATTTTTAGTTATCCAGAATTGATAATTAAAACACAAATATCCCTTAGAGAGATCATACCTTAAGCTCTTCTTTAGCTAATGTTTGATTAGTGGAAATAGTTTACAAAATTAATTTCTAGCAATTAAAGTTCTCTGAGAGTAAGGATGTGAAGGGAAGAGACAAAGGATAGGAGTTTCAAAGGACATGAACACCAAGAAGGAGGAGGCAGATGCTGAAAGAGGACACAGGAAATCTTGAAGACAAATTTAGTCTCCTTATAAATTTTTCCAGCCTCTCTTCATGGTTAGAAACCATTGCCAAATTGTCCCTTTCTCCAAATCTTGAGCTGCTGAAACTAAACTAACTTCCAGTGAACATCTCCCTACAGGGTACAGAGTTCAGTTTGCAGTCCTGCTTGGTTTATTCTGACTGTCCCCAAAAGATTCATTCCTGGCCATGCATCCTACTGGCACCATGACACTGTTCATCCTACCTTCAGTTTTCAACCTCTGGTGGCTACTCAATAACCCCTAGGGCCTTCAAATAGCAGGTGTAAAACAGTTTCTGAGAACACTGCAGACAATCAAATGAGACCAGCACCGCTCTACAAAATGGTGATGTCAGTGAAGTTTGTCTTCACTCTCCCACTATTTCCTTCAGTGCCTTTTCTCTCTCTTCCCTGAAGCACACTATGTTGACAGCCTTGCTTTTCCTGCTTCCTATTATTTCTGGAGGGGAATATTTGCCTCATGGATCAATGCTATGGTGCCTAAGTCTGACTGGGTATGCAAATCCCAAAGGGGTTTATATTTTAAAGGAATATTCTGGGGAATGGTAATGTTAACCCATGTTATTTTAAAAGGTAGGATTTCAGGTTGTTAGAAAAATGTTTCCATGCAAAGTTGCTTTCCTGGTACTTTTGAAATGATACCAAGCACAGGGAATCACTGAGGCTGTCTATTGCATTCCTTTTTGAAAAAATTAAATACCTGCATAGTCTTTCTACTAGAACTTAAATAAGACATTTAACACAGTTTTGCCATGTATACTTGTGAACAAAATGGAGAAATGTGAACTAGATGATAGCTTAGGAAATTTAGAACTTATTAAGGGATAATAGTTACATATGAGTAACAAGAAGGAGGATTAGACAGTTTCTCTGATCCCCACAACCAGTAAAAACTACAAAGTGGAAATTACACACCAAAGATAAAAGAACTTCATTTGTATCTGTGGTCTAGGATAACCAGAGCCCAGAAGAAGGTAAAAACCAAACCCATGAAACCATGAGCTGATGCCTACTTCAACTCTTACTCAGAACTCTTCTTCCACTTCCCCGATGTCTGCAGAGAGTTTGCACTAGCAGACCCAATACATGGGCTTGCAACAAAATACAATTCTATATTCCAGTCCTTTCTTTTTCTTTCATGTGCGCTGTAGACCCTTGCTCCACGTTGCAGAAGTTTGCTCAGGCCAAGACAGATAGCCATTACCTAAGCAGACAACCCCATAGCACCAGTTCTGTGAAGCTCTAAACTGTCCAGAGAATTGAAGAACAGAAGTAATACAGGATGCTGAGGTATGATGTTTTGTGTGGAGGTGGGGTTGGAAGAGAGTTGAGAGGCTCTGAGAATTTTACCAAGCCTGAAGGAAAGAGCTTAGCCCCTACCTGGGACCAGTCCTATCCACCCAAAATTTACTCAAGGCAGAGACCTTGGCTAGTGAATAGTAAACTAACTGCCCAATGTGAGAGAACACTGAGATGTAGCCCCCAAGGAAGCCACCATTAGAGGAGAATGAGTCAGAAAATGATCAATAAAGGAAAATGAGAGGAAAAAAGACTGAAATTACCAAAGATCTCAGGCAGTAGAAAACTCAAAGACTTTGAACATGAGCAGATAAATCAACAGAAAAAACATGAGTAAAAGAAGGAAATATGGCCTTCAGATCTAGTGAGTTCAGGCATCTATGAATAATATCGCAAAACAAAGGAAAAATGATCTGATGCTTTCTGAAGCAAGAGAACCTGTGGAATGTGAGAATAATATGGAACTACAACACCCTGTACCTGAGTGGATCAGAAGAGAAATGAGAAATGAAAGCAGAAATTATGGCCTGGGGTCAGCTAGGTGACGCAGTGCATAGAGCACTGGCCCTGGATTCAGGAGGACCTGTGTTCAAATCCAGTCTCAGACACTTGACACTTACTAGCTGTGTGACCCTGCACAAGTCACTTAACTCTCATTACCCTGAAAAAAGAAAAGAAAAGAAAAGATAGAAAAGAAACCATGGGCTACACAGAAAAAATGGTGGGGGGGGGATAGAAAAACTAGAATCTGCAATGGCATGTCTCATGAAAGAAACAAATGATTGGGAATTCAAATAAACAAAACTGAAGGACAATTTGGAAGAGAAACAAAAAGCAGTAACATTAAATATGCTCACTATAGGAGCAAAACATCCTTATTTTTTGATAAGATGTGTAGATACAACCTAAAGATCATGTCATAGGTCTCCCAGAAGAACATGACAAGATGAGAAACCTTAACATGATAATACAAGAAATACAAAAGATAACTTCCCAGAACTTCTGAACATAAAAGATTAAATGACAATCAAAAGAATCCATAGGGGGGGCAGCTAGATGGTGCAGTGGTTAAAGCACCATCCCTGGATTCAGGAGTACCTGAGTTTGGATCCGGCCTCAGACACTTAACACTTACTAGCTGTGTGACCCTGGGCAAGTCACTTAACCCCCATTGCCTGAAAAAAAAAAAGAATCCATAGGTCTCCTCTAGGAAACATACATACATACATACATACACACACACACACACACACACACACACACACACACACACAACTCAAGGCAGTAAACTCCAAGGCACATTTAACCATTCAAGTTCTGTAGTCAATCAGGAGAAAGACATTCAAATACAAAGGAAAGGAAGTCCAAACAGAAGATTATTCTGTATCCAAAGAAAATGTAGGAATGGAAGAATGTGTTCCAAAGACAAATAGAATGCAGAATGAAGCCCAAGATGAAATCTACTAGAACTTAAGTATATAAAAAGATGACCATTTGAATTGCTAATTAATTTAAGAAATTATTAAATAGGGCAGGCACATATAGTTCTTTGGGTATTCAATGCAAAAGATCATAATGGTAGTGGGAAGTGAAGCTGCAATCACTCTTTAATAAGGCACAGAGGGTATTGGGACAGGTAGCACAGAAAGCAAAGAGACAAGCAGTAAAAAGTGGGGCAGAGGCAGATGTCATGGGGACAGGGGATGGGATGGTGAAGGAAAGAAGGTAGCATTGGGGAAGAGGATGAAGCGGGGTGGGGAGAGTGGCACAGCTTATCACTCATGTAATCGTGGATTCAAGTTGGGAGTACTTGGCAACATGGACCCAATGGAGACAAAAGAATGCCACGGGTGGGGAGATGGCACAAAAGTTTGAGGTCTCCATTTTATAGGGTTTTTGTGGGAGAAATGACTAACTCTTATCTGTGTACTTTGGGGTTCGTCCATTTGCACGTCTGAATCATCTTAAAGTTAACATGTCTATGTCATCTCAAAATTATCAGTAACATTCGGTGTTCTGCTGGTCTTTCTGCAGAAATCTAGAACTCATCTGAGATTTGCATATTAGAAGACCAAAAATCCCTGACATCAAAGCCTATAATGCTTCCCCTGCTACCACACATATTACCAGGGTTTGGTTTTTGGTTAATAAATGATGTGATTTGTAAATTATGTCCTTTGATTTTTGGGACAGTTTATAGATGACTTCTGGATTCCCTTTTGCAATCTTACTTTCTGCTATTACTGCTTTATACTGGCTACTTATAAACTTACTATACTGACTAGAAGGGGGGGGTGGTCAGAGGGACAAGAACAGGGACAATTTTAACTAAACATTTAATAATAAAAAAGTATTTGAAAAATTTTTAGAAAAATAAAAACAAAACTGAAGAGATTATTTCCTTTTCAAATACCCCCAGACAACAGAGATTCAAAAGGAACAAGTAAATGTTTCAGCCAAGGACAGTAACAGCAACAGAATGACAGCCAAGAGACCAGTAAGAAAGTTCTTTCTAAATGTACACAAGGAGACAGAGGTGAAGGCAGAAATCTGGTGGAGTAACAGTGAAAAAATAGGCCTGGGGCATTATGGACAGAACTTGGCAACATGCTGCCTACAAATGAATCAGTGTTATTTGTGGGAGGATACATGAAAGGGAGGAGAGGAGCAGGGATATAGAGAGGATTGGGTGATGTGCCCAGGTCAAATTGAGAACTAGCAATGAAGGAAAAATGACCTCTGTGGCCTCAATAAGAGAAAAACCTACAGAGGAGTGAGTGAGGAGGAAGAGAAGAATTAACAATGGGAGAGAAGAGAATACCAGTACTTTCTGCTGCTTGAGAAGTTGAATCTGGTAGATTGCTTGAATTCAGGAATTCTGAGCTCCAGGAGAGCTAAAGCCAATCGGGTACCCACACTAAGTCCAACACCAATATGATGGGCTCCTGGGAATGAAGAGCTATCAGGCTGCCTTAACATAAGCTCAAAATCCTACAAAGTATAGGCATAGAGGGACCTTTTTAAATATCATGAAAAAAATTTAAACCAAAAGCAAGCATTATATGCAATGGAGATATGCCAGAACCTCTTTCCAATAAATACAGGAGTGAAGCAAGGATGGCCACTCTCCCCACTATTATTTGAAATAGCTCTGGAAATGCTAGCAACCATAATAAGACAAGTGAAAGAAATTAAAGACATAAAGACAGGTAAAGGAGAGATATAATTAGCCCTGTTTACTGAGGATATGATGATTTACTCAGAAAATCCTAGGGAATCAGTGAAAATACTAATTGAGACAATTAATACTTTCAGAAAAGTTACAGGCTACAAAATATACTCTCAGAAATCAACAGTGTTTCTATATTATAAGAAGCAATAATAGAAAGGGAAATCCCATTCCAAATATCTGCAAAATGCATAAAATATTTGGTGATTAACCTATTAAGGTACACAAAAAACTTGTATAAATTCAATTTAAAAGTGCTTCTTAAAGAAATAAACAACTTATATTTGTGGAAGAATATTCAGTGCTCATGGCTAGTCTGAGTCTATATAATAAAAATGACAATACTACCAAAACCAAGTTATATTTTAATGCCATATCAGCCAAATTACCAAGAAGATACTTTCTAGACCTTGTTAAAAATAATATCAAACATATCAAAATTCATTTAGAAAAAAAGTATCTGGAATATTAAAGGAAATGATGAAAAGAAGTAGGGATGAAGTGACAGCAAAAAAAGGGCAAATGTAATCTTGAGCTACATGAATAGAATTATACTATTCAGAGTAAGGTCTCTGTGTGCATCTGTGTGTGTTTGTTTTATATTTGTATTTGTGTGTGTGTGTGTGTGTGTGTGTGTGTGTGTGTGTGTGTGTGCATAATGGACAGTAGGGGTAGAATGGTTTTGTTGTTTTATGCCCTACTCATATCACATCTTGTTTTATCCACTAACAAACAAAGGACCACTCAAAAAAGGGTGACCAAGATGCCATGGGTACTTTGTCTTCCTAAACTCTTCACCATCTCTCACCTCCATATCCACTATGTTGCCTAGGCTTATTGATTTCATTTTTGAAACATCTCTTAAATATGTCAATGTCTCTCTGACCCTGCCAAAACTCTAGTGCAGACCCTTTACTATTACAATAGCCTGCTGGTGGGTCTGTCTGCCTCAAGTCTCTTCCCACTCTAATCCATCTTCCATTTGGCCATCAAATTGTTTTTTCTACAGTGCAGGTCTGATTATATCACTTCCCCCTGCTCAATAAACTCTACGGGCTTCCTATTGCTTCCAGGATCAAGCTCAAAATGTTATGTTTGTCATTCAAAGCCCTTCATAACCTAGCCCCTTCCTGACTGGTCTACAAATAAGACACTCCATCTCAATTCTGGGTAGTTTGCTCTGGCTGTACCCCATGCCTGGAATGCTCTCCCTCCCTCCTCTTCCCTTCCTACTGACCTCCCTGACTTTTTAAAAATTCAACCCAAAATCTCATCTTTTATAGGAAGCCTCTTAATTTTGGAGCCTTCTCTCTGTATATAATTTCTTGTCTACCCTATATATAGTTTATTTGTACATATTTGTTTATTTGCTATTTCCTAATTAGATTCTGAGTTCCAGACTGGTGGAGATTGTCTTTTGCCTCTTTTTATCTCCAACACTTAGCACAATGCCTAGCACATAATAGATGCTTGTTTAATATTTGTTGATTTATTGTTAAAAACCATAGTATTTAAGTATTGGTTGAAACAACTAGAGATATTTCACCCAGAGAACAGGAGGGACTCTATAATAGTGGTCTTCAGATACCTAAAGGGCCATGATGTAGAAGAAGGACTAGGCTAATTTAGCTTGACCACACAATGTAGAAATAGAAATAATATAAGGAGCTTGACAAAAGCAGATTTAGATTTGATATAAGAAAGAACATCCTATAATTAATACTGTCTCCAACTGGAATGAGCTGCCATGGGAGACAATCTTTGAAAGTTTTCCAGCAAAAGCTGAGTGACCCATTCTTGTGACTATCTTAGAAGGTTTTTGTTCACCTCCAGGTTGTGCTCAATGGCCTCTGTTACGTTCCAACTGAGATTCTGTGATTTTGTGATACCCATGAGTCTGGCCATAGTCTTTAATAATGCCATTCTTGGCTTTAGCAAACCATTCAGCATCTTCAAAGAGCCATAAGCAAGAGCATACGCTATTTGCTGCAGATTCTCCCCCGTGAGAAATTCCTGACTCTCTCCTAGTATCCTCCCCAGATCCCACCCCCACCTCATTCTTCTACAATTAACCACTGAATTATAATATAATCTTTGTGTCCCAAAGGGATGGCAATTTACAGCTGATTCATCTCGGCTCCATTCCTGAAATCTTAGGTTGGCAACACTATTTTTCCTGAGTGTCCTGCCTAGAGCCCTGTGGGAGTAAGAGTGGATGAATGGGTAGGGGGAGATATTGCCAAATAGGGGGAGCGATAGTGATTGGATTAAAGTTATAAGGATCACAGGTGGTGGCCTGGCTTTTTTATGCTATTAAATATTTAGTCAGGAGAAGAATATTTCTTTTAGTGGGAGAATAAGATCTTTTACCAAACTCATAATTAGCTTTCTTCTTCTTCTTCTTCTTCTTCTTCTTCTTCTTCTTCTTCTTCTTCTTCTTCTTCTTCTTCTTCTTCTTCTTTCTTCTTCCTCCTTTTTTTTTTTTTTGGTGGTGGTGGGGAGTCCTCTGCTGTGAGAAGATGTAGCTTTCTACCCATAGTAAATCTGCATTCCTATAAACATCCCTTCCTTGCTGGTACCCAACATGCAATAATACTATTGTAAATAAATGGTGAGTCTGAAAAAGACTAGGTGTTGTGCAATATTTTAAAAAAATGTAGCTTGTGGAGCAAGGCTGTTTAAAAAGATTCGGAGTCCCACATAATAAAGGTACTATCAGCAAATACCAGGCTAGTATCTCAGCTCGTGTTACTGGCTTGTGAGTTATTGCTGTGGTCAATAGATCTCTTTTCTGTAGCATTCTGCTTATGTAGGTGATAAATCTTACAGTCTTATGGGAATAGGGTCAGGCTTCTGCTACTGTGCCCCATTATTTTTCTCCTACATCATTTAGAAAACTGCCGGACTGGACCATTTTTTGGTGCATAGACTTTTTTTTTTCTTCAGCTACGTGCTAAATTTTATTGTGCATATTAAATTTTCAGCACCAAGCATGTTTTAAACCCCATCTCGGTGGAAGATGAGAGAAATAAAATCTTAAGCAAGAGACGAGAGAGCATGAAAAATGGAAAGCAAGGGCAACTCAGCTTGGCACTTTTGGAAATGGGCTGTGCAAGGATGAAAACTAGCCTCTGGTGATGGTGGTTGGAAGTGTGTGCTTGCTTCTTTGCCTCTGTGAGAGGCCTGGTTTTCTTGCTGAGGGAGTCAGTAACTGGAAAGACCCTGGTGCATTGTCTCACATCCTCCTTGAAACAACACCAACTAGTGACACTCATTTGGAAAGGAGTATCTGATCTAAGTGAAGCCCTTGTGAGAGTGACCTGGTGATGCCAACATTCCTTTCTGGGCATTCTTAGCATTCTGCTGAATCATCAATGGGAACTAGTGGTCCATTTTCATTTTTAGCATTGCAATGAGTATATCCTGCCATTGCCTGTGAGGGGGGCTCAGGGGGATTGGGGTTTTGATGAACACTGAGAAAAAATGTCAAATTCAAAAATAAAAATAGCATTCTAGTGGGAGTAAAAAACCTTCTTTTCTTTATCTTTAAACATAACGCTAATGCCCACCCACACAACCTCCCTCACATATAGGCTGTCAATTCAATTTTTGTGAGGAGGGAAGAAGGCAAACAGGGGTGGGGGATTGGGGGGTGGAGAGGGATAGGGAAAGGGAAGAAGACAGAGAGGGAGGGAAAAAAGGAATGAGAGAGAGAAAGAGAGAGAGAGAGAGAGAGAGAGAGAGAGACAGAGACAGAGACAGAGACAGAGAGACAGAGAGACAGAGAGAATATGAACATCATCTGTATATTCTAGACTAGTCCAAAGAGATGACCTTAAGTGACATCCTTTAAAGGGTGTTTATTTTTCATCCTTCTCGCCCTCATCTCCTCTCTCAACTTCCTTCCAGATAGTCATGGCTCTCATGCTATCTCTTGATGCTTCAGGGCCCATACCTCCAATTCTGCATTTTTTGCTGTCTTCTCCCTTTTAAACATTTTCCCACCTTCCTGCATTTCCCTAGACTGGCTAACCATTCTGATAAATGGATTCATGCTTAGGTGTTCCTGGCTAGGGCATTGTTCTTTAGGAACAAAGTTTCCACAAAGCACTGCACTGCACCCCAGCTCCCCCCCCCCCCACTCTCCAATTAAATTGTAAATAAATTACCAGAGTACAACATTGTTTGGGTCACTGCTGTGAGAAGATGGAGCTTTTTATCTATAGTAAATCTGCATCCCTATAAACTTCCCACCCTTGCTGACCCCCAATACATTATATAATGCCATTGTAAATAAATGGCGAGACTGAATAAGGAACAATAAGGAACTAGGAAAAGCTAAGCATACTGAATGTTTAGAGTTTTATTCATTTTGGTTGTGGTGAGGGAGCAAAGAAACAAGGAGTGGGGAACAGTTGAGAACTGGGGAAGGGAAGGGTCTTTCAGCTTTCTCACAAATATAGACATCTACTCCACCAACAAAGAAGCCTTCCTCAGTTTATTTATGGTATATGCCATGTGCATTAATTAGCCTGTATGCAAATAAACAACATACACACACATACACAATCACGTACCACCCCATCTTTTTCCCATATACACCCCTAATAAAATAACAAAAACTCTTCAGACAGTTCTCACAAATTATTATCATTTTTTCATCATTCTTCTTATTGAAAGAATACACAAACTAGGAGATTTTTCCTTTTTTAAAAAATAATCATCTGGCTTTCTTTTTCTTTTCTTTTTTTTTTTGTGTGTGTGTGTGTGAGCTCATTTTCTCACATCTTTCATCACCATACTTGTTAATTATATCTGTCTGGCCTTGTTTTTCAGGCCTAAAATCTCCATAGAGAAATGAGGGAAAAAAGGCTTGGATTGGCTACATACCAGATGCTTCCACAACTCCTTAACATTTCAACATGTTAACGAACTATCATTTTTTATAAAACAAGCAAAAACTAGATCACCATTGATCAAAGAAATGCAAATTAAAACAACTCTGAGGTATGGCTTGCCTCACACCTATCAGAGTGGCTAATATAACAGAAAAGGAAAATATTGGCTGTTGGAGTGCATGTGAGAAAACTAGGATGCTAATCCACTGTTGGTGGAGTTGTGAACAGATCCTACCATTCTGGAGAGTGATCTGGAACTATGGCAAAGGGCTATAAAACTGTGCAAATTTCTTGACACAGCAATACCATGCTAGGTTTATATCCCAAAGACATCCTCAAAAAAGAGGAAAAAAAGACCTATTTGTACTTAAAATTTTTCTAGCAACTCTTTTTGTGGTGGTTAAGAATTGGAAATCAAAGGAATGTCCATCAATTGGGGGATGTCTAAACAAGCTGGGGTTATGTGATTGTGATGGAATATTATTGTGGTATAAGAAATGACAGGATGATTTCAGAAAGACTTCAAAAGACTTATATCAACTGATGTATAGTGAAGTGAGCAGAACCAAGAGAACATTGTACACAGTGACAGCAATATTGTTCAATGAAGAACTGTGAATAACTTAACTATTCTTAGCAATACAATGATCCAAGACAATCCCAAAGGACAAATGATGAAGCATATAATTTGTTATGGGCCCAGGGTATCTCAGACATTTTCTGGGATAAATAAATCAAAGAACCTTCTCCTTGAGAAACTAAACTAAAGAACAGATGCATCTAAATAGATAAGGGGCACCTGATCTGGATTGAGTTAGCTCCAGGACCACCACCTTTCATTCCAGTATCCCCTACCCCTCCTGGAGATAAGATTTAGGTGTGGCTGCTGCCTTTGTGGCTTAAGGGGGAGAAAGATGGCATGAGAGATCTAGAGCTGCCCCTCACCCAACTTCCTCCAGTCACCAGTGGGGGATGGTCCTCCTCCAATAAGGGAACTTTCCACAGTCAGATCATCACCTCATGGGACCACCATCGATCCTCTATAAAAGTATCTAACTTTCTCCTGCTGTAGGAGAAAGGTATCTCAGAGAGCCACACCTCTGTGCCATGCCTTCTCCCCATGAGAAGTCCAAGGACTTCTCTCTTGATTTCCTTTCCCTAGCACCTAAAAATACTATTATTTTACTCTAATTGGAGTGCAAAAGGGTGTAATTCTTTAAAGAGGAATTCCTAAGGACCCCTACCCCAAACTCCCACCAATTTCCCCCATAACATAATCCACCTCCAAAGAAAGAACTGATATTGATTGAAAATGGACTGAACCATGCTATTTTTCACTTTCTTTCATTTTTTCCTTTTATTCTAGTTTTCTTATACAAAATGACTAATATGGAAATGTTTTACATAATTGCACATGTATAACCTGTATCTGCTTACTATCTCAGGGAGCTGGGAAGGGAGGGAGGGATAGAATTTGGAACTCAAAACTTTAAATAAAAAATGTTTATTATTTAAAAAAAAACAAACAACAAGTATTTATCAAGCACTTATCATGTCAGGTACTACCCTAAGAACTGAAGATAAGATATAAAAGCAAAATAGTTTCTGCCCTCAAGGAGTTTATATTCTCATGATCTAATGACACAATACTCTTAATAAATAAATGCATGTTGACTTGAAATGCAATCTATAACTAAATAGATAATATATTTTAAAGGAATACAAAGAAGTTTTCTATAAACATTGGCTAAGGGGGGCTATGATATCACATTTTATTGGGATTTAGAGAGACAAGGATGAAAAATTATAGATCCCTTGCCCTCATGGTCCCTACCATTGAATGGGGAGAAAGGGAGGTATACAATGTGGAATGGAAGGGTCAAGAGAGAGTCAGGCAAAGTGATCTCTTCATGACTACTCCCACCCAAATGTGTGTGTGTGTGTGTGTGTGTGTGTGTGTGTGTGTGTGTGTGTGTGTGAATGAACTTATGGAAAGGAATAATACTGGGGCAAGATTTTATCCTCCACCTTGGGACTGATTTGATATTGGGCCAGATTTATCCCTTCCTTCCCTGGTTATCTTAGATGGATTCTTAGATTTTTTTGGTACTAAATACACTGAAAAAGAATGCCACCATCTTGTTGCTAGTTTTCTTTTTGTTCATTTTATTTCTTACATACTTTATCTAAAAGCACTGAGTACCCTTCAGAGTAAAGGACTAGTTCTTTTAAACCAACATGCTATTATTAGCCCTCTTGTTATTGGAACTCTCTGTGCTGATTCAATTAACATGTTTCCCCACTTCCAGCATTTTCTATGAACCATCAATCTTGTCTTCTTTTAGAAACTATTATTAGGAGTTCTAACTGTATATGCTAGAAGCTGATGGAGAAGTTCTTGCTATCTCTAATATTGGAACTTGTAGGAAATCAATATCAGGGTCTCACATCCTTCACCATCATACTTGGTAATAACATCTAACTCAAAAATAAAATGTTCAGAAATTCTCCCTGTCCAGTCTATTTGGCTGGGGTGAAAATCAGCACTGTGTAGCCAGGAATGATTGAAATATAAAGAACACTTTGGAAGAGACCTCTTTAGAAATAGAAGCCTCATCTGCAACCATACTTTGAATAGCTGACCCAAAAAAGCAAAGCCTGGGCTGTCCTGGAAGTCTTTAGTTTCATTTGTATATTTAATAGACACCTTAGTTACAGAATTCTCTTAATGCCTATGAATTACCTTGCAGTTTCTGGCCTATTATAAGCGACAATTGTCCAATAGTCTGATTTACAACTTTGTGGTTGAAAACTGCAATATCTCTAAGACTGTAACAGAGGGGGGAAAAGCAAATACATTAGGGGATGAGACAGCTTTCTAAGGCTATGAAAACTTATCAAAAAGGAAATATATCACTCAAATATTTACAAAATTGCTGGTGCAATTCAGCCTTCTCAGTAGCAACTGTTTTTATGTCCTAAAGAGAGTTTGTCTACAGAGGTAATTGTGTTCGACAGCAGTTCTTAAGCATGGGCATTTACTATGGCAATTCTAGATTTATAGGAATAGAAGAAATTTCAGTGCATGATATACTGTACAAATTGTATGTAATAACCACAATAAAAAATTTCATTAGACCTGCTATCACCAACCACCAATTCCCCAGGGAGAATTTATGTGCAAACTTCAGTTCCGTTTACCATCTGGGATATTCCTTGTAGGATGGTTAGCCCCGGGTTCCTAAGAAAATACAACTGGGGCATCTGCATTCCCCCCTTGCCTAAGGAGTTTCTGATTTCTCTGCAGTATGCTGTTTGGAAAAGGGGGACTGCTTTGGGATGTTGGGGCCCTAGGAGAGCAAATATATACAGAATCTTCTTGGTGGCTGCCAATACTCTTCTCCCTTCTGTCTTCCCCCAGGTTCATACTGGCTCTTTCCCCAATGATTCTGCTGCTCTGAAAAATAAATCGCAAATCCTGTTGCATATTTTATGAAACCCGTTGCAGTGAAATGGATGCAGATTTCCATAGTTATAGAACCGAGGACATAGAGATGGAAAAGATGAATTGGGTCATCTGATATTTTGCAGCTGTGAATCTGTTTAGAGACTGCAGACTTGTAGGACCGCTAGGCTTCTCCTGACTCAATGGAGATATAATCACAATGTAGCCCAAGAATGACATTCAACACTTTCAGTGCTCTTGGGCATGCAGCATCTGTCCTCATGAAATGTCCTCTTTATGACCATAGCTTCTGTGCATATGCTATAAATGGTGACAACCTGGCTGTTGCCTTTGGTAAGGGACTGGAAGATTAAATGTATCACCACCTTCACTCAAAAATGGAGTTGGCATTTAATAAGAAGTTGCTTCTCTCCTCCCCATTCTGGGTTCTGTGTTTGTGCTCTGCCTGATTGGCAGGTCTTGTCATGGTTGTGACTGGCACTCCCTAGCTACAATGCAGATGAACCTACGGGTTTTAGGGAGAGCATTGGTGCCTTGCCAGCTCCTCAGAAGATTGCACTCTTCCTTAGCTCAGTGCCTCTTTAGAAAGCCTCAATGGCTTCAACATCAATTTAGAGGAGAAAGAGGAGAAGGAAGGCTGAGTCAGAAGTGGCAGAGAACCTGCATTTTGTTCAGAAGAATTGGGTGTGTTTCTGTAATTGTGTAGTGGATGACATGCCAGCTGGCAGTGTCCTTAGGGAGTGGTGATGGGCAGACTGGACAGACAGATCAGAGGACTGGACAATTTTATGTTGTGTTTATAAATTCAGACAATTCCCCAAGTCCACTTTTCCATTTTGGAAATAAAGTTGTATATCTGAAAGGTGAGAAATTTGTCATAAGATTGTTTTTACAGCTCTGTTTTATACCCAGGCCCATACTTACTCTTCTGCTGGGTACAATCCATAATGCAGAATGCATATTAGAATAAGTCTCAAAATATAAAAGAATTCTGTTTATAGGTGAGAAAGCATATGACAATGAGGCCACACTAGTTTTGATCCTTATCTTTCTGAACCTAGAAGCTACACAATATACCATCACTATGAAATGACTGTGGTTCAGAAAGACAGAGAAGAGATACTCAAAGGGCATATTATTATTATTTTTTGGTGGGGCAATGAGTGTTAAGTGACTTGCCCAGGGTCATACAGCTAGTAAGCCTATCTGAGGTCAGATTTGAACTCAGGTCCTCCTGAATCCAGGGCCAGTTCTTTATCCACCATGCCACCTAGCTGCTCACTAGATCATTTCTTTAGATGGAATGGATAAAAGTGTATGTTAGTGATTCTAGTAATGACCTAATCTCTAGGCAGGGGCCAGAATCTTTTAGAGCAGACATTCTGAACTTTCTTGTGTGTCATGGACCCCTTTGGCAATCTGATAAAATCTATAGGCCCTTTCTCAGAATAATATTTTAAATGCATAAAAGAAAAAATATAGTGTTACACAAGAAACCAATTATATTAAAATAGAGTTATCAAAATATTTTTTAAATGTTCACAGACCCCAGGTTAAGAATCTCTATTCTAGAGAAAGTAGATAAGTCTTGGATGCCTAAAAGCTGATGTCTGACTCTCTTGAACATAGTGCCAATGTGTTATTTTCCAGAAGCACAGCAGATAGCCATCTATATTTATAATCTAGCCAAAATGGCTCAGCATCATATACTGTCAGAAGACCTTTGAACTGGTCCACATATTCTATAATGCATTTTGTAATTATGCTAACAAAGTGATGAAAATTACTATACCCTTTGATCTAGATTTCCTACAGGATATGTCCCAAGGAAAACAAAGATAAAAATAAAGTCCCCATGTACAGTAGAATATAAGTCCTTCTTTTGAGTATCAAAGAAGTGGAAATATAGTAAATGTCCAATGATTAGGGAATAGCTTAACAAATAGTGGTACACACATATAATAGAATATTACTGCAGTGTGAAAAATGATGAACATGAACAATACAGAGAATCATTGGAAGATACATATAAACTGATTTAAAGGTAGGCAGAACCTAAAATATGCATAATAAATACAAGAATGTACATGAAAAGAATTTTAAGAAATTGAAACTGAAAGCTGTACAATCATACTGACCAAAATCAGCTCTGAAAAGATATGAGAATATGCCTTCCTTACTCCTTTCATTGCAGAGGTGGGGCACTATGTATTGCTGGAACTGATTGATATGTTGATTAGTTTTGCTGAACTGATTTTTTCTCTCTTTCATTTTTAATAGTTTATTTTATGGGATTGCTTTCTGGAAAGGGGGAGGAAGGTAGATGTATTATTTTTTAAAGAATGTGATATTGAAACAATTTTTTTTTAAAAAAGAGTTTGTCAAGAATGAAAAATATTGGATGTTGGAGGGGATGTGGGAAGGTTGGGACACTAATCCACTGTTGGTGGAATTGTGAAAAGATCCAACCATTCTGGAGAGCAATTTGGAACTATGCCCAAAGGGCTATAGAACTGTGCATACTCATTCATCCAGCTAGGTTTATATCCCAAAGACATTCCCAAAAAGAGAAAAAAAGACCTATTTGTACAAAAATATTTATAGCAGCTCCTTTGTGGTGGGTAAGAATTGGAAATCAAAGGAATGCCCATCAATTGGGGAATCACTAAACAAGCTGGGTATGTGATTGTGATGAAGTATTATTGTGCTATAAGAAATGACAAGCAGGATGATTTCTGAAAGGCCTGGAAATATATGTATGAACTGATGTATAGTGAAGTGAGCAGAACTAAGAGAACATTGTGCACGGAGACAGCAATATTGCTTGATAAGGAACTGTGAACGACTTAACTATTCACAACAATAAAATGATCCAAGACAATCCCAAAAGACTAGTGGTGAGACATACTATCCATCTCCAAAGAAAGAACTGATATTGATGGAACAGACTGAAGCATGCTATTTTTCACTTTCTTTCATTTTTTCTTTTAATCAAGTTTTCTTATACAAAATGACAAATATGGTAGTGTTTTATATAATCGTACATGTATATACATGTACATGTACTCCTATATCTGATTGTTTGCTGCCTTGGGGAGGGCAGAGGAGAGGGAGGGAAAGAGGGATAAAAATTGGAACCCAAAACTATAAAGAAAATGTTTTTGTCCAGGAATTACATGATTCCATAAGTTCCAGAGAACATCTATGAGGACCTTCCTTCTTAGGAGGACAATAATGGTGGTGGTGGTGGTGTCTTGTATAAGGAGAGCAGGGATAGTGTTGAAATTCTAAAATGAGATGGAGATGGGGGACATGGAATTGCTTTCATTTTCATTAGGCTTCATTTCCTTTCCATGGCTACCTTCCAATTCAGTCATATTCTATGTATCCTAATATGAGATTAAACTCATAAGATGGAAATGCTGTCAGGTAATTAGAATTTTTTGACTACCTCTATTATGGAGACACAATATTATTGTGGCAATGAGTCACCATGGAGAAGCTATTAAGCAGGGAAATTTATGCGTCACTCAAAGAGAAAAAGTAATCGCATGTTTCTCTCCACTTAAAAAAAATCAAGGAGTTATTTTGACATTTCACCTATTTTGGAAAAAAAAATTATTCTTCCAGTCCTTTCCTTCATAACTATTTAATGCAAAGCAATTTCTGCAACACTTTATCTAATGAAACAAATCAGCCATAGTGAAGGAAAGAGTAGAAAACTAACTTTGAGGTTTAGAAAATCCTAGCATGCCTGAGTTTTTAATTGAAAATAAAACCAGCCTGGCCCTTAACCTGCTTATGACCCTGTAACTTCAACATATTTAAATATTGATGATAATCCATGAATGACTTTCTTTTCAGTCTGGCCCACCGAAAGTGCAAAGTTAAGAAATAGGATGGAAAGATGGATTTTTTTAAAGGTGGAGATGACAGGGTAAAGAAGGCAGGGAAAATTGACTTTCTTTAGTTGATTTGTGGAAGTCAACATTTTCAAAGCAAAAATTGTATCAGCATGGGGAGGTCACTGGGTACATGAGCCAGTTCATGCCAAAATATCTGGGCAATGAAAGAGAACTGAGATGTTCCTTGGACTTACATGCTTTTGCCTCAACATACCATTTCATTTCATCGTCCCAAACCTGACCTTGCTATCTCAAGTATTGTTGATTTCTCTCTTTCTCGGTGGGAAGGAGATGGAAATAAAAATCCATTGTATTTGGTGGCTTTGTTCACAAAGTTCAAAGTAGTGCTTGGTATCTGTTACCAAAGCGTTAGTAATATTGTGTGCATACATATACAAGCAAAGTGGGAATGGTAGCCCAAGTGCCCAAGGTCACTGTTTCAAAGAAGCAGATTGTTTCGCTGGTATAGACCATATAGGTCTTCCTAGTTTGAAACCCCAATGAATCTCAACTCACCCCATTGAATTTGGAGAGACAGAAAGAATGGTTTCTGATCCAGGCCAACATTTGATTTATGCTCACACTTTGAAACTTACCCTTATCTCCTTGGGAAGTACTTTTTCCATAGGCTCACCAATTCCCTTAATCACCAGCACAGACAGATCCCCTGTAAGGACTCATGATTTTGAGAGACAGCGTCATAGTGGATCGATAATTTGATGACTTGGAGTCAGGGAGACCTGCATTCAGATCCAGCCTCTGACACTCCTATGATCATGGGTTGTGCAGAAATGATGGGAAGAAATGATAATGTTATTAAAATATCTCATATTTTTATTATACTTCACCATTTTTACACAGTACTTTCATGTACTTTAAAAAAATTGATGAGCACAATAACCATATATGATAGAACTTTGGCCCTGATCTTTCCACAGGAGAGAATGGTTTCTAATTTTTGTTAATTGGCATATGGATTACACTTAATAGGTTTGTCCAGGGTATTTGAGAATGGATTTGTCTGTGGACTAAATCAAGGCACGTCTGCCCAGAAGTTCTTTGAATAAGCCACCCTCCTAGGAAGAGTAGTCTATTAGCAATTGCTACTTGTTTATCACCCTATCATTCCTTTGTAAGTTGACTTCTGACCCCACTCCTCTACTGTAACTATTCCAGCTCTCCTGATAATTGCAATGAAAAGTCTCCTTTTTCTTCTCAGATTTTCCTAGAACACCTTGGTTTTCTCTTTTGCCTTGGTAATCAACTTTGTATTGTCCTAATCAGTATATATCTTATCCCCATCCCCACCCCTCAAGTAGAATGTAATTTCTTTAAGGGCAGTAAATGTAAATTATGTTACTCTTTCTATTCTAGAACCTCACACAGTGTTCGATATGCAATAGGAGATTAATAAATGTTCACTGGAATAAATTGAATCACTATAATGAATGGTGTTGAATGGTGTTAAATCTTGAGACCATCAAGACAGATGTTGCTATTTTATTTGTAAAGAATTAATTATTATTTGAGGTTTTTATTCCTCGCGTGCACTGGCCTGGGGCTCCGCAAACCGCACCGTGCTCCACCCACTGGTTGTAACCCTTTCCATGGCGCTGGCACCTCATGTCATCACCACTCGCTGACGCCTACATGGGCCTGGCAAAATTATGATGATTGGAAGCCTAGTGAGGGCAGTCATGTGACTGTCAGAGCAGCCATCCCATTGGCTGGGGCTGGTGTGGGGTTTTTTTGGGGATTGGGGGAGGAGAATTGGGCACTCTAGCTGGACGCTGGAACAACAGGAGGTCTGCTGCATATTCTCAGCTGATTCCTGGGCGGTGGTATCTTTTGAGGTTGTATAATTTCCCTTTCCCCATTTTATTTTCTTTCCCTTGATCCTACTGATCCTGCTTGTGTTTTTTTTTTTAAGTTCATTCTTGTTAAAATAAATCCTGGGGCAGCTAGGTGGCGCAGTGGATAGAGCACCGGCCCTGGATTCAGGAGGATCTGAGTTCAAATCCGGCCTCAGACACTTAACACTTAACTAGCTGTGTGACCCTGGGCAAGTCACTTAACCCCAATTGCCTCACTAAAAATAAAAAAATAAAAAAATAAAAATAAAAATAAAAAAATAAATCCTGTTTTGTTTTGAGGGAGGCTGCCGGTCTCCTTCCTTGCCCCAATATTGCGGCGAGCCGCTTAGCTAGCACTCTGCAGTTAAAAATTGGTCCCCACATATTGAAAACATACATGAAAAAGGTGTAATCCTTCCAGATATGTTCAGAAATGGTTTAGGCATGGAAGAGAATAAAAAGAAGGTATTTTATGAGTATAAATCTATGTAATCTAAGTTTCACAGCTAACTAGGCAGAGTTGCTCTCTGCCTACAAATACTTCACTTGGTCTTTAGATGTGTTTGGGCTTGATCTTAATATTAGAAACACAATCCCCATAATAACCCGCAAACTTTGTCACACCAGTGGACCATTCAAAATGTGGAAATTGCCCTGAAATAAGACCCTCAAGGGGATGAGAACTAAGAGTTCTTAATGAACATTTCAAGGAATTATAGGGGTGCTGAATTCACA
This sequence comes from Dromiciops gliroides, assembly GCF_019393635.1. Taxonomy (NCBI): domain Eukaryota; kingdom Metazoa; phylum Chordata; class Mammalia; order Microbiotheria; family Microbiotheriidae; genus Dromiciops; species Dromiciops gliroides. Next base: position 592,795,302 of record NC_057861.1, on the reverse strand, counting down.
AGATGATAAGATTGCATACAGATAGCTGGAAAGAACTTCAGTGGCCTTTTATTTCACCACCTTCATTTGACAGGTGAGAAACCTAAGGTTCATGGAGGTTAAATGACTTGCCCAAGGTCACACAGGGGTGTGATTTTTTTCCTATTGTAAGTTCCATCCCATGCCTTAATATTCAGAAACACTTCTCTGACCTTTCTTATTTCTGTATTTTAATGGGAGATGTGAGCAGGGAGAATAATGGCTGATTTACAGTTTATGATTTATGCATCAGAGAGGCTATTTGTATCCTTTTGTAGCATATTAAAGCACCCAACTTTTTATAGGATGCTATGCTTTGTGGCATATCTTCCCATTAACCTGTCCTTTCTTTGCCCTGTTCGTATTAGACATTTGCACTGGGGGTTGGTTTTATAGCAAACATTACAAAATGAAAAAAAAAAGAAAAAAGAATAAGAGAACAGAGAAAAAGCATAGTAAGTCTTTGCTTGCAGCTTGTATCTGTGTTGTTTTGAAATCTAGCAGCAGGTTTGGAGGTGTGAAGGGATCCATATAAAGCAAGGCAAGATAGAGATTTCATGAATTTTGGCATTCAGAGCACACTATCCCTACTGATGTATCCCATGGATGTTTTCAGTACCAGGACAGCTCCATTGTAGCAACTGCCTGTGTCTTTTAAAAACAGAAAGTAAGCCTGGTGCTGTCCCAGGTGTTATGAGGGATGCAAAAAAAAGAGGTATGCATGTACTTTAATGCTTTGAGAGATGTGTGATCTCACTTATGCTCCTTCCAGTGATGCAGAAAACCACCTGTTCATGACTCGAAGTATCTTGGAATGGAGGAAACAGTGTTAAATTTGGAGTCAGTGGATTGGGTTAAAATCCCAGCTCTGCCACTTACTTCCCCCCGACATCAGTTTCAAAGGAAAGATTTGGACTAGATGTTTTCTCGATGTTCACAAATCCAAATCTATGATCCTATTGTTTCCGCACATGATTTCTTTCTCCCCATCCTTCTGTAAATTTTGGGCATCCACCTAATATATTGGGGGCTTTCCTTTAGAGTTCTTGACTTTGTACAGATAGCAATGGTGTATCCAGTCCTTCTGTAGGTTTTATCTCACCCCTGCCGTGTTACTATTCCATGATCTTTTCAAGTCATTCATTCCTATGAAAATATAATTTCTATGGCTTCTCTCATAAAATGCTTTGTTGATAATGTGCTGCAGCTGCCCCATGCCCCATTGCTGAAAGTGATCAAGCAGAGTTTGGATGATCATTGCTTACAGGTACTCAGGAGGGGATGTTTGCACTAGGGACACCATTGGACTGGTTAGATGACTTTAGGACCTATTCTAAGTTGAAGATCCATAAATGTTATAAAATCAAGATAGCAACAATAACCAAAGAGTAATCTTCATGTCCACACTACCCCCCCCATTTTATGAAAAATGGAAAAAATTATTCTTAAGACATGTCTGCATTTGGGACTTAAGTTACCATTTGGGCTCAAGAAATTACCTGACAACTACCTCTCACACCCTCACCCAAAGCAAGCTTCTACCAGCCTTAGACTGTGGGGTTTTTGCAATGGTTATATTAATCAAAAAGTGGGGAAGGGGGGGGAAATAGTTGTTCTCATTAAAAAATATAAAAGCTTGCAATCATTTCTCATGCTCCAGATGCTCTTTATTGCATAATGGTGATCATAAAAGGTCTTAATGTGTAAGATCCTCACAGAGTTTCAACTGTGTCTCAGGAGCAGAGTTGGGGAGGCCCTTGAATGTCAATGAGTAAGTAATTAGAACCACTAGGAAAAAATAATATGGTGCAGTATATTTCACAGCTCAGCTCTTTGAGGTGATTGTAGGGACACAGGGCAGCTAGGTGGTACAGAGGATAGAGTGCTGGAAGTCAGAAAGACTTATCACCCTGAGTTCAAATCTGGCCTCAGATACTAGCAACATGACCCTTGGTAGGTCACTTAACTATGTTTGCTTCAGTTTCCTCATCTATGAAATAAGCTGGAAAAGGAAATGGCAAATCTTTCCAGTAGCTTTGCTAAAAACAAACAGACCCAAATGGGGTTACAAAGGGTCAGACAAAACTGAAATGACTGAACAAAACCAAAAAGGTATATAACTCAAGCAAAAAAGAAGGGGATGTTGAAAACTCCCATCCCCCTGGGATACAGGATGAAAGAAATAGTACCTCAGTGTGACGAATAACATTTAAGGATACAGTGTGATTCAGTGGAAAAAGCACTAGATTTGGAATCAGAGAACCTAAATTTGCATTCTGACTCTACCAACTTACTACCTTTGAGTTCTTGGGCTAGTCATTTATCATCCATGTACCTTGCCATCTTCCTCTTAGAAATGAGGACATTTGGTTCTATGACCTTTAAGATGTCTTCTAGCTCTAAAGGTCTATCTTCTCTATGATCTCTATCCCCAGTCTGTGACACTACAGCCCTTTTCACATCACTCATGAACTACACAAGGTCTAGAGTTGAAAGTTCCTCCATAACTTTTTGCTGTTTGAAAATGTGGACAAATAACTCCTTTTCAGGATGCTCTCTGTATACTTACCTCAGTACAGGGCTATGGACTCAATGATGTTTCAAAGTCTTGTCCAGTTCTAAGATTCTTTGAATCAATAAAAAGTGAGTAGGGAATACAAGTTCTGCAAGTTCTTGTTTGGACTCTCCAAAAATAATTGAGCCTACATTTCTCTGTTTGGTAATGCATGCTGATTTGGGTATTGGAATAGAGTTCTGAATGGATATCTGAGATAGCCACAGTAGGGTTTGTGATCTCATATTACTTTGCAACTGTCCTTGGAAGAGATAGTTGGTCAAAAAGGTATGTGTGTGTGTGTGTGTGTGTGTGTGTGTGTGTGTGTGTGTGTGTGTGTGTGTAGGGCAAGAGGTGGGTGGGAGGTAATATGTCAAGTTACCATTGGGAAGCAGACAAGAGCCAGGGATAGGTTTTACTCTGCTAATAATGGATTGCACTCAAGAATTTGCTGATGAACAGTACCAGCCAAGCAAAGTAACTATTATTTAAAGTCAACAGACAGTGCAGAAATATTACCAGAGGCCAGGCAAAGTCATCACCCTTGAAGACATACAAATAAAGGAAATTTGCCATCTAACAGCAAGATTCCAAGTTCAAGGTCAATAGCAAAAGGTTTATAGAGTGGGTATAAATAAGGAGCTGTCTTTTGTGGCCTTTTGAGGGGGGCAATGCGCATAGTATTAGGTCATTTTTATATAAAATATTCAGTTTAAAAGCATTTCTTTAAACACTTACTATGTGTCAGTTACTATGCTAAGTGCTAGAGATACAAAGAAAGGCAAAAACATGGACTTTTCACCCAAGGAGCTCGTGTTCTAATTGAATAAACGTGCAAAAATATGTGCATGCATGAAAATCTACTTTTGTATAGATATCCCTTATATGTACACTATATACTATATAGTATTGCTACATGGATATGTATATAAACATGTGTGTATATGTATGTACATATGCATGTGTGTATGTATGTTGTGTGTATGCACATATACATATTATATGTGTCTATTTACATTTTCATTCATACACATATACATGTATAATACACATACACATGCACATACACATACCAAAACAAATCAATTATTATCTTAGGAAGAAGGCACTAGTAGTGTTGAGGGGGCAGTAAAGGCTCCCTACCCAAGGTAAAATTTGAGTAGTGTTCAAGGAAACAGGAGAAAGAGGTAATGAGGAATAGAGAATTCCACATGGGAAGGACAGCCAGTAAAAAGCCATGGAGCTGAGCAACATCAAGAAAGCCAGTGTTTCTGGAGTAGACAGAGGTCACCAAAGTGTAAAAAGACTGAAAATTTAGTATAGGGAAAGGTTATGAAGGGCTTTAAATGGCAAATGGATGATGGAGTTTATTAAATAGGGAGGTGACACAGTCAGACTTCTGTTTTAGGCAAATCCCTTTGGCAGCTAAGTGGAGGTGAAAGGTGGATTGATGTGGGCAAAGACCAGAGGCAGAGAGACCAAACAGAAGGCTATTGAAATAGATGTGAGATAATGAGGGCCTTCATTGGGGTGATGTTTGTGTGAGTACAGAGAAGAAAGTATACAGGAGAGAGGCTATGACAACAGATAAGGTATATGGGATGAATGCAAGAGAGGAGTACAGGATGACATAAGACTGCAAGCCTGGGTGATTAGAAAAATGATGCTGCTCTTAACAGTAATAGGAAAGTAGGGAAAAGAAGAGGGTTTGAGGACAAAGATGATGAGTTATGCTTTGGCCATATTAGTTTTGGCTATGAGACATGCAATTTGAAATGTCTAAAAGGCAGTCAGTGATATGAGACTAGAAATCAGGAGAAAAATTAAGACTGGATATATAGAGCTGGGAATTAGTTTCCTAGAAATGATAACTGGACCTATGGAAGTAGATGAGATCATCAAGCAAAAGAGTGGAGGGAAAAAGGACTCAGGACAGAGATGACAGGAAATGTTTTATTTACCCACTATTCCCCTTGGGCCAGAAAGATGAAAATAGAAAACTGGCACATAGACTTGGGAGGAACTTTGAAGATTCCCTAAGCTGAACTCTTTTATTTAATAGATGAGAAAACTGAGAACCAGAAAAGCCTATCAACTTGCTCAAATTCATAAATTTAATTAGTTAAAGGCCTCTTTGGTCCTCTGACTACAAATCCAGTTCACTATCCTGCCTCTAGTCGGGATAGGAGATATATTGGATAATACAGTGTGAAGGACCACATTTTCACTTATGTTAGCAGAAAGTTATCTGAGAGTAGAACTAGTATAGTAAGAATTCACCAATTGATTTGGTAAGGGGAGCTGGGTTGTGAGGGGAAGGTGGACTAAATCCTGTATCTGAGATGGCTGCAGTCAAAATAGAAATTGTCAAAAGAGAAAAAGAAGCAATGGATTGGTATTCCCAGAAAAGGGAGCTCAAGAATAGCATGCTTAGACCTGAAGCTACTTTTCCGTATAATTAGAGGATTACAGGTCCTTTAATAACTGGAGAGGATCTAAAATAACCTTTAGCCCAATAGTTTGATTTTACAGGGATATCTTGGGAAGTGTAGGGCAAAAGAGTTCCTAATATGGTAAAGAACTACTCCAAACATTTTGGAAAGAAGCTCGAAATTATATTAAAAAAGAAAACTGGGGGGCAGCTAGGTAGAGCAGTGGATAGAGCACTGGCCCTGGAGTCAGGAGTACCTGAGTTCAAATCCGACCTCAGACACTTAATACTTACTAGCTGTGTGACCCTGGGAAAGTCACTTAACCCCAATTGCCTCACTAAAAAAACCAAAACCAAAACCAAACAAAAAAAAAAACTAACAACAACAAAAAAGAAGATAACTAAAATTTCCATACCTTCTGAGGTAGGAATCTCACTGAGTAAAGTGAAAGTCAGTGAGAAGAAAGGTGGCATTAGGTTAGGGTTTGCCTAGTTCTTTCCCTAAAAGCAACAAAGTTATCCAAAAGACTTGAACTGATACAGAAGGCTGAGGTTTATTACATTTCTCAGTTGATAGAGGTTCCTGGTGGCCACAGGAAGTGTTGACCTAGCTTCCTAGTCACCCAAGGACATAGAAGGCCTTCCTATCTGTAGCAGAACCCTTCATACTTGTTGGTTGTCCCAAGCCTTACGAGTCACAACACCTACCCCTGCTAACTAGAAGTTTTTCATATGGAAAAAAAGAGTGGAACAGGCTGAGTGGATACTGAGCTGAGTTCTATACCTTGGTGATTACCCTTTCTGTACTAAGCCTAAGTAAGTTTCCTTTTCTTAACTACTGAATAACCTAGAAATGCCTCTTTCACCCTAATATTGCAACTAAACTACCAGGAGACCAGCATGTGTTAGGCTCAGACTATACAATATATAAAAAAAAATTATAGATGCACCTTTTTTGTAGCAGCAAAGAATTGGACACAAAATTGATAACCATTGATTGGGGAATGGTTAAACAAATTGTGACACATTTATGTAGTAAAATACTACTTTGCTGTAAGAAATACATATGATGGGTATAAGGAGTTAAGGGAAGACTTATATGAATTGATAGAAAGTGAAGGAAGAAGAACTAGGAAGATGATATAGCCAGAGAACACAACAATGTAAATTGAAAGTCCAACAAAAAATAAATAATTAAATGAAATGCTATAAGATCATAATGATCAAGTCTGGCCTTAAAGAAGATATGTCAGAATACCCCATTCTGAATTTTTTTGCAGTCGTAGGGGACTATAGGTGTAGCACACTACAATGAAAGTCACACTTTTAAAACACGATTTTTATTTAAAATATTATTTTTGTTGAACTTTCTGGCATCTTTTTATTCTTTGTAATAATGAATGGCTCTCTGGGAGGTGGAGGATTAAAAATACTTTGGGAAATGTAAGTGATGTAAAAACAAAATATATCAATATTTTAAAAAATTGTGTTGTGCTTTCCATTGGTCAAAATGGCAAGAAATCAGAAAGCCCTTTTTTTCTTTTTCTTTTTTAACCTGAAATTGGTAGGCTCTAATTCAACTGAAATGAGAACATACCTCCAAACAGAATGCATCGATACTTAGCACCCAAAGATTTTGTCAAGCCAGCAACTGTAAAAACTGCTGACATTTTTTGTCCTTGCCATATTTCCCACAGTTGGAGACCTGCACATTGGTTCTACTGGTCTGCTTTGGAGCCTGTTGAGTTTATTTAATCATGTTATACAGTTACAGTGTTTTACATCATCAATATATATCACCCTAAATTAACATGTCACGAAGTTTAATGACTTACCCAGGAGCAGTTTATTGGGGCTGGCAGACTCCTCTTTATAAAGATTCCTGATTTCAGGGACAGGAATGATAAGCTAAGCCCCCTGTGTGGTTCTCTCCTCCCCTACTGCCATTTTGTGCTAAATGAAATATGACAAGACAGTGGCTTTCAGTAATTGCAATAATTGACTGTAGAGAGTCCATGATTGTGTCATTAGTTCCTCTCTGAGTAAGGGATCATGATTGTGTCCACATTTCCCTGCTCTGAGGGTATGGCAAATGGCAGTCCATTCAGGGAGGATCAAGGATAGCTTATTTAAGATGTTACCTCTCTGTTCAATTCTGCCCCCATCAGTAAAGTCCTTACTCAGTTAAATGGAAAATGAAAATTCAGAAACCTATTAAGTTTTTTCCAAAGAGACTATGTTCTTGGGTGTTTCTGGGGAGCCAGTTAAGGTAAAAAGGGAGGCTGGGTTCATCACCTGAATGATGACGAAAAGATAAATTGGTTTCCAGTAGGGCTGGTCATCTCAAATGATGGAGTTTGTGTTTCTGGTCATGGCTACATCTCAGCAACACATTGTTGTTGGAGAAATTAAATAAAAGAGCTTTAGTTCTAAAGAAGAACCTATTTATCATCTATATACCTTCTCTTTTTAGAGAGTAGAACAAACTGAGATCCAGAAAGGAGACTTGCCCAAAGTCACATGGCTAGCTAGTTGTAAAGCCTAGAGTAGATTCTGGCTCTCCAGCCTCCCAGGTACTTGTTCCTCCCACTAGACTATAATGTGACTTGACGGACAGACTAGACTACTATATGAAGCAGAGCTATAACTAGAGTGAAGTTAACTGGGGCTTTGCCCCAAGATATTGACATAAATATATATAGTACTGACAGCACTTTCTCTCCTTCAGTTTATAGATGCAATTAAACTTAGCTCTTGGTTAGTAACAGTAATTAATTAAAATTGGAAACTACAAATGGTGTACTTCTTCCTCCTTGTGGCTGCACCCAGATTGAACTCCTCCCTGGTTCAAGGCTTGTTTCCTTCTACCATGGTAGCCCCCTTCATAGCAGCTTCATTATCTTCTGAATGAGGGAAGAAACCCACAGAACCTTCTGTCTAGAGGTCCCTAAAGTTCCTCCCCACCCTATCATCAGAAATTGTTTCAAAAGTTGATTTGAATGTGCCTTTCACACTGCTTGAACCCTGGTATGTTTTTGTACCTGCCCTAGGTATAGAAGTTTCTAGTTACGGTTCCACCAGGAAGGATTGGCTTTTGTTCTACTCTACCCAGAAGAAGTCTTAAAAAGATTACAATATCATCTTATTACAGGATGTAAGATCCTCCTCTCCAAAACTCAAGTCATCAGTGGGTTGCAAGTTCTTCTATTGTTTCCCATTCCGTGTTTTCAGTGATTTACTGTAAGCTTGGCTCTCTGCCTCATGTTATGCACTATAATTTAGACAGCATCTTGTGCTTGTTTTTATGTGTGCTGGTATGGGTTCCATGCTGTTCAAAATATAAAAGCAGCATTTAGTCATTGTTCTCATGTTTACCTAAACTAATAGTTTGGGGGGATGAAATCCCACTTGGTTTAATTACCATCCCTTTAGTGAAACCCCAGGACACAGATATTTCCACAGAATCTGAGGGATAAGAAAAGTGGAGTATAATGACTAGATGGTAATGGGTGAGTAAAATACTGAATTCCAAGAGAGTCTCTGAGTGTTAGTTGGCCTAAATCCCAAATTTTTATATATATATATATATATATATATATATATATATATATATATATATATATACACACTTTTAAAAACCCTTTTAAGAAAGAGGTTTCTGGGACTTACTCAGCTGCAGGTCAGTGGTTCAGAGTAATCATGTGAGATAGGGGACATCCATATAGATGAGTCCCAAAGAGATAACCTGTCAGTTGCTTCCATTGCATGTGCAGTAACCCTCTGGAAATGCAGAGGAGACATATTTATTGCCTTAAGATTTTGTGAAGGGAGTCTGAGGAGAGAGAATGAACTCTGAGTGGTACAGTACCTTTCCTGGAATCAGTTTTCTTTCTGGATACTGAGGTGTGGTTTTTTCCAATCTGAATGTATTTGAAGCTCTATTCATGCTTGATTTTCTTGCTAGAGAGGGTGCTGTCATGAACCATGGCTCATGTCTAGGTGCTGCCAACTTTAAAACAAAGTTTTGAGTCACAAGTAAGGTATGTATAATGAGAAGAGCTCCTGACTCTATATTTGTTTTCTGTCATTTATCAAGAAAACTTGACTAATGTACTATAACTTGGGCATATGTTTTGAGGTGTTTGTAGTAGGAATGGATTTGTTCTGGGCCATCTACATTTTTCACTTGTTTTCCCTTCATAGAAGATTTTCAAAAGGGTTGGTTAGGGTTAGGCAATGAGAGAATGGAGAATGAATGGAGGAAAGAACAAAGATAATTGCCTCATAAGGGGACTGAATCAGATCTTGACACCATTGACACCTTGACACCTTGACACCATTGACACCACATTAGCACCATACACTGACCTAAGCTAAATTATCACAGATAGGCTTACTTATAATATTTCCCCTTATGCTAGGCCTATTTCCACAAGATTGAAGAAAAATGCCTTGTTGCAAGCTAATCCTTTCCATAAAGATTTTCTGGATTGAAGCCACACCTACCTTCATTCACTTTGCCCCTTACCATCTACAGATTCAAAATATTTTAGAGTTGGGACTGTACAACTCATTAGGCCCAATATCCTCATTTTACAAAGAAGTGAAGTGATTGGTCAAGATCACAATTCGGCTAGTAGAACTTGGATGAAAACCCAGGTTACTCAGTTCCTGGCCCAGAATTCTTTTCACTGTACACACTGTCTCCCCTTCTCTCTTATTAATTACCTAATATTCCTGAGTATATCTTTGGTTGTTTCTATTTGTTAATACTTCAATTACTTGAAAATTTTTGTTCCTTCTGGGGCTTATATCTCAGTAAAGCAAGTTCTTCTATTGTTTCCCATTGCGTGTTTTCATTGATTTACTGTAAGCTTGACTTTCTGCTTCATGTTATGCACTATAATTTAGACAGCATCTAAATGCAGTAAAGCATATTTTTTTGCATCTACTCACATAAAGTCCTGAATTCTGTGGATGCTCAGTTACTTGATCTTCACTGATCAACCTAAAGGAAGGATGAGAATTCATCTTCAGTTCCCAAATGGGGAAACTAAGGCATATTAGAATGTGAGCTCCTTGATGTTTCCTTTCTTGCATCCCCAGTGTGTTGCACATTGACTAACATATAGTAGGAACTTAATTAATACTTGGCAATTTAAGGGGGAAGGGCATTAGTTTAGTTGGTAAAGTGACTACCAGAATGGTAAGTTCTCCATTTCTCTTTCTGGTCAGGTCAACAAGTTGTCAGAAGGCTGGCTGTTCCTTCATGTTAGGGCACTTAGACATGATCACAGAACCAACAAACCTTTCAAAGAGACTCATGCATTATATTCCTACTTTGCTGTATCAGATCCCCTGTGGTTACAAGTGTGAGCTGTGGAAGCCTGGGAAAGATTAGCTTGAGCAATTTCCATTTCCATCTATAGGAATGGATGAACACAACAAAGTCATTATTTCCTGTGGTTACATATTGTGTATAATTATATTATTGGGTTTTTCCCCCTCCATGAAATTATGCAGCCTGCTGGGTTTTTATGAAGAATAAGCATTTCTGCCCTTGGACATGCTGCAGATGTTGTCTATCCTAATCCTTCCAAAAACTCCTTGTACTCCCTGTAATGGCATCCAGTGTGTGTGTGTGTGTGTGTGTGTGTGTGTGTGTGTGTGTGTGTGTTTGTAAGCAGGGTGGTGTTTGTGTGGTGGGTGTATGGGCACATGTGTTTGTGTGTGACTTCTGTCCACATACTTTATGATCTACGTACACTGGCTTACATCTAGTTCCTCAAACATGACACTATCACTTTTCTTCATGCATTTGTACTGGTTGCCCCTTCAAGCCTGTGAAGCTTTTCTCTTCCCTTGTCACTTTTCCTGGTCTTTCCCCAGCCCAGCTATTAATACCTTCTTCTTTCAAATTGCCTTAATCTAACTGATAGATAGATGGATGGATGGACAGATGGACAGACAGACAGATAGAAATAGATGTATAGATACATACATGTGCATACACATATACACATATATGCATATTGTATATGTACACACATTAATAAGCAATGTCTGTATATACAGTTACACGTTAATACATGTACATTATAACAATGCATGTATGCATATTTTATATATGTGCATGTAATATATGTATTTGGATTTACATAAAATACATGTGTGTTGGTATATATACATATATAATATTTTATATAAATGAATATTTATACATTGTCTCCCTCATTAGCATGTAAGTTCTTTTAGGGGAAGTTGTTTTTTTCTTCTTTTCTTTTTATTTCCAGCCCTGGATGTTGCAATAGTTTGAGCACTGGGCCTGGAGTCAGGAAGACGTGGTTTTAAATACAGGCTCAGACAATTCCTATCTGTGTCACTCTGGGCAAGTCACTTAAATCTGTTTACCTCAGTTTCCTCATCTGTAAAATGAGCTGGAGAAGGAAATGACAAACCACTCCAGTAATTTTGCCAAAGAAACCCCCCAAAGGGGTCATGAAGAGTCTGACATGACTAAAAATAATTAAATAACAAAATTTCCGTAGTGCTTAATACATAGTGAGCACCTCATAAATTCTTGTTGACTGACTGATTGCATGTGTGTCCTAGATCATTGTATGAGAGCATATACCTTACTGAGGCAAGGTCAGGGTTTCAAAGCTGGTAGAGAGGCCAGTTAGTTTTCACTTGTTTCTTTGTCACAGGCAGTACCCTGACTTCAGCCACGGATCTGAGAAGTGTGGGTGACTTGTCAGAGAAGATCAACACAAAGAATGTGGATATAATTCTACAAAAGCAACCTTGCTGCTAGAGAGAAAATTCTAACTTCACATCTTATTGATGAGAACAATGGGAACAGCTTTAGGAAGAAATTGGGAAGTAGGTGAAGTGAATCATTAGAGTTCCAAGCATCCAATGATTTGATTCCTTGATGGAGCTGTGATTTTATTCATGTGGCTCCTCTTTCCAGTGTCTTACATTGCAACATGCCTATGACACCTCATCCTGTATTATTCAGGCCAATGTCTTATCTAAAAAGAGGTCTACCTAATATGTTAGGGGTCTTCCTCTAAATTTCTTAACATTGAGTAGAATCCAATATATTACATCAGTTATTTCTCAATATCACCATCTGTTCTTTTTCATGTATCTTTTTTTTTTCGGTAAGGCAATTGGGGTTAAGAGACTTGCCCAGGGTCACACAGCTAGTAAGTGTTAAGTGTCTGAGGCTGGATTTGAACCCAGGTACTCCTGACTCCAGGGCTGGTGCTTTATTCACTGTGCCACCTAGCTGCCCAATGTATCTTTTTTAATTGTATACTTTATATGTTTTTCCCCAATCATATACTTTGTTTTACACACTGTTTTTCAATAATAAGATGTCATAACCTTCATATACCTATCATTAGCCCTTTGGGTGAACCTCCACTTTAATTCTTTAAATGGATGGTGAATATCTATAAAGGGAAGCAGTAATTAGAAAGAGCCAGCATGGCTTCATCAAGAACAGGTCATGCCAGACTAACTTCATTTCCTTTTTTTGATAGAATTACTAAACTAGGACATGAAAGATATGTTCTGGGCATAGTTTTCCTAGATTTTTGAGATTAGTTAAATGCTTTAGTTAAAGTACATCATTCTACTCTTGTAGAAAAGATGGATAAATAAGGATTAAATGATAATACAGTCAGGTTTAGAAACTGGATTGCAGCAATCATAGAATAACTGTTAATGGTTCATTGTCAGTATGGCGTGAGGTCCACTGTCGAGTACAAGGATATTAATTTGGTACTGTACTGTTTCACATCTTTGTCAATGATTTAAGTAAAAGGGGAAGAGGGGAAGGGAATTTATATAACATTTGCTATGGAAGGCACTGTGTTAAGCACTTTACAAATATTATCTCATTTGATCCTCATGTGAGATTGGTACTGTTATTTTCCCCATTTTACACTTGAGAAAACTGAGGCAAATAGGAGTTAAATGACTTGTTTTAGGTCACACAGCTTGTAAGTTTCCAAAGCCATGTTTGAACTCAGGTCTTCCTGACTCTAGGCCCAGGATTGTATGTACTGTGCTACCTGGTTGCTTACCAAATTTCATGAAATTAAGAGTAATAGTTAAAACAGTAGATGGTATTTCCAGTATCCCAAAAGATGTGAACAGGACAGAGAATTGGGCTGTATCTAATAGGGTGAAATTCAAATGGGTTAAGTCCAAAGTTGTATAATTATCCAATTACTGTTCAATTATTTTCCCCAGTGTCAAAAGGACCCACACCATTTCATAGTGTAATTTAGTCAACAGCTCACTAGGCTTGTGTCAAAAGCCCCAAACAGGATTGACAATTCTGTGATAAGCCATGTGACTCTGGACAAATAATTTCTCTGAGTCTTCATCTTCTCATTTATAAAATGAAGATGATCATTCCTGCCCTGTTGGCTATGCCAAACTGTGGTGAGACTTAAATAACATATGAGAGGGGAAGAAAATTCTTTGTAAACTATAAATCACTCTAGAAATGAATGGGAATATGGTTATTAGTTTGCTACTTTGTAAACCTAGTCACTCCTGCTTGCTAGTCTTCACAGTCCCAAGACAACAGTCTTTTTAGGAAGTGGAAAAAAAACATTTTAGGAAAGCTGAGAACTAAATTTCTGAGCTGATGAAGTAGAAGGAGAAAGACTTGTTTTTATCTACCTGATGTCTGTACAGTTGTAGGAAAAATCAAAAGAGCTGAGTACTCAGGTTTCAAGCACTTCCACCTATCAATTCCAAGCACGAAGCCTATGCCATGCTCTTTCTGGTTGTCTGTAGGAAGCCTTGAGTTTTTACCTCCAGGTCTGTCAAACTCTCAGCCTTGGAATGCATCCCGTGACTTGTGGCTGAGGCAGCAATGCATTCCTGCAGGGAGACAAGGTGATAACTCCTCCAACAAAGTGTCTCTTCCCCCTAGAATAAATATGGAAGCCCCAAAGAGGCAACATGTCACCATTGCATCAGTGGCTGACAGCCTAGGAAACAGGCTTCTGGACAAACACCATCCCAACGGCTGAGTTGGGCAAAATTAGCAAGTCAGGGAAATTTTTTTTTCTTCAATCGACTCAATCTCCAGTTTCTAAAATGCTCTCCTTTTTCTTGTGGCTTCTGGCTTTCCAAAGCTGTGTCCCTGGGGGTGTCTGTCCCTTATCCTATATTCCCTAAAAGTTTTTTTCCTCATCTTGTAAGCAAGTGATGTTATGAGCAATGACTCAGAAGATCTGACCCAGGGTCTACCTGTTGGAACTTGAATAAAGTTATTTCTCTCTTTGGTTTTATTTTTCCTACCTGGAGAATGGGGGAGCAGGGCAGCATGGTGATTTAAAAACACCTTTAATGCTTCCTCTAGATCTGGATTATTAGATTCCATAATTTGCCAGATTGTACAATGTATATAACAGGAACAGGAAAAAAATATTTATTTTTTTTTGGGGGGGTGAGGCGATTGGGGCTAAATGACTTGCCCAGGATCACACAGCTAGTAAGTGTCAAGTTTCTGAGGCTGGATTTATACTCAGGTCCTCCTGAATCCAGGGCTGGTGTTCTATCCACTGTGCCACCTAGCTGCCCCCCCAAAACATCATTTGCTGATAAACCCTTCAGGCTATTTTTCTCCTACAAAAGAAGTAGGGTATTTGAGTATCCCACCACATGTCAGCTCTAAACTTTTGTCATGAACCCTATCTAACCTTCAAAGGTCAGATCAAGAGGTCTTCTCAGACCATTTCAACTCACAGTAACCATTCCCTCTTCTAATTCATAGCACTCACTTTCTGTCATTTGGTCCTTTGGTATATTTCCTTGTCCCATTAGCTATTGAAATGGGCCTTAGTATAAACCAGAAGTTTCTCCTGTGATAAGCAAAGCCAAAGATGATCAGATAACAGGAAAGACATATTGAGGAATCAAGGGACTACTAAAGTTTAAATTGACCAAGACAGACACACCTAAGAGGTAAAGGGAGACAAAATTCTATAGCAGGAAAGTCAATTAGATGTGGCTGCTACCTGATGGGAGACAAAGAAAACCCCAAAGGTCAGGGCCATCATTTCAAACCCCACCCCCCTCAGGAATATGACAAGCACCCAGACTTTCCTCACCCCACCACAAAAAGGAATTTTCTATTTTCAGGTGGTCATCCCATCTACCCTCTATAAAATCATTGTCCTTCATCTGGTTCAGGGAAGTTAAAATTCTAGACTTTTCTCCTGGCCAGAACCCCTTGTGCTGAAAAACAAAACAAAACAAAACCCTTTGCTTTTATATTTAATCAGGACACGTGCACGTTTTAATTCCTTAATAGAGGAAATCCCAGGACCAGTATTTTTTCACCTTTTCCCCTGCTACAGTCATCTTTTCAGATATGCCTGTTTCTGTAGACTACATTACTTAAGGATAGAGAAAATGTTGAATACAACTTCATATGTTCCATAGCCCCTGGACTGGCAGGTAACCTGTAGATTTAGAAGAAGAGAGCATGAGTTTGAATCTTGACTCTCCCACTTAAAACATTAAGTTTTCTAAGCTTTATGGTCTTCAGTTTTGTCACGTATAAAATAAAGGGTTTGGATGTAATTCTAAAATCTCTTCTCTTTCTGTCTTTCTGTCTCCATCTCTCTGTCTCTCTCTGTCTCTGTCTCTGTCTCTCTCTGTCTCTCTCTCTTGACTCTATGATTCTAAAATTTTAACCAATTGAAGTGAGAAAATCTCTAGAAAAAAAATATGTGGACAAAATTAGCCATGGGTGGGTCCTCAGACAGCTATAAACTATATAAATTGCTATTTCTCCCTCTCCCTGTTCACATACCCAAATCAAGAGTCTTATGTAGTGTTGTTTTGAGGCAGAGATTATATGCTCTAAGAGGAGGAAAAGGGAGAAAAGTTAGAGCTTCCATACATCAAAATATGCTTCTATGAGATTTAGTCTGCTGATAGGATATCTGTCAATAGCTTCTTAAGTAAGGCAGACTGATGGCCAACCATTAATTCACCAGTGGCCACTGCCAGATTATTGGTTCATCAATAACCAATTATCTCGTGCATTGTAAATAGTTGCCATCACAAAAGAATGTTATATTCTGGGAGAAATATCCAAGCACTTTCATTCTGGAGTCAGCCTCAACTCTGAGATGCATCACAAGAGAGTCTACTCTAGTTTTAGAAAGTTAAAAACCTCCTCATTCTGTGCAGAGGGAGTTCAGCGGAGATAGAGCTGGTTTAAAATGATCTGAAAATGGGCAAATTCCCTGAGCTACTGTTGGATAAGGCTTAGCTTGTCAAGTACTATTATCTATTCCAGTCCTCTATTTGAGTCCCAGGCATTCTCTATGGGGTAACAGTTCAGTGAAATTAGACTATGCCATAATCACAGAATCGCATAATTTTAGAATTGAAAGGAGCCTCAGTGGCCATTCAGTCCAACTTATGCCTGAAAGGAATCCCCACTATACCATCTCCACTAATGGACATTCTCCTTCTACATAGCACATTCAGTCACTGAATCCAGGCTCTCATAGAAATTAGCATTTGGGGCAGAACGTCCTTTGTCTCTTCTCTCTAAAAGGAATTTCAAACCTGAGAGCAACTTGGAGAGTGATTGAGTGGGAGTTCCTCCCCAAAGACCCAGTCTCAAACCTCACAGAGGGCTTTTGTTTTTGCTTTTTATTTGTTTTTGCTTTTATTTTTGGCCACTGTAGAAGGGCATAGAGGAATCTCCATTGGAAAATCATTAACAAAATGCAAAATGTGAGTGCTCAGAATTGGCAGGCAAGAGGGACTTTTGCAATGAAAAAAAGTTGAAAGTCTTCTTACAATGAAACAATCATTTGGGGATTCGAGGAGTTGTGGTCATGACTATGAGTATATTCTATGAAGGGAACCTGTTCATAGAGGCTTGGTATGGGTCAGTCCAGGAGGACATTCACTATGGGAAAAAGAATCAAACCTCTGTGTCAGGATGCTCTGAAGGTAAAATAGTTTTTTGTTTTGTTTTGTTTTGTTTTGTTTTAAAGTTAGAGGCAGGGGTAGTCTTTATCCCCAAGCAACAAAAGAAAAATTTTTGATGTTCAGGCTTGTAAAGGTCACATGAAAAAGGCAGGAAGTAATTAATTTTGTGGAAGTTGTAGTTCTGAATATTGAACTTGAAACCCCCACCCCCACCCCAACACACACACTTTGGATATTCAGAAAAGAGAGTGGCCCAATATAGGTTCATTGTTAGGTCTAGTGTGATAGGGCCAATTTGTGTTCTCCAATTTCATGGTCAGCTCCTTTGTATTAAATGCCATCTCAGAATGAAATGAAAATCAGCTTATCTTTATCTGTTGACAAAATCCATTATAAAAATACAGATAGAAAATCAACAAGATTTAAAAGTAAAGATTGTCAATTTGCCAGGTCTGGGATAAGCCAGTGGAAGGAGAGGAAGTATAGGAGTGATAAATTCACATGGTTCCAATGTGGTAGAAAATCCTAAACACATAGGCCACTCCTTAAGTCAGGTTCCAACTACTCAGGATGATATTCATTCAAGAGCAGCGGCACTTTTCCCTTCTTAGCTGGGCAGCTAGATGATGTAGTGGATAGAATGCTGGGCTTGGAGTAAGGAAGACCCCTCTTCATGAGTTCAAATCTGGCCTCAGATATTTATTACTTGTGTGACCCTGGATAAGTTATTTAACCCTGTTTGCCTCGGTTTCCCATCTATAAAATGATCTGGAGAAGGAAATGTATCTATGCCAAGAAACTCCTAAATGGAATCATGAAGAATCAAACATGACTGAAACAACTCAACAACAATAAAAGTAGTCTTGCAACTATAGGCCTCTAGGGCACCAAAGTTCCCTGATACCCCATCCTATTACAGCTGAGAAAAACTATACTTCCCTTCAAGCTCATTGATGATAAAGGACTACAGACATATTGTACATTCCATTAGGTAAGCAATGACAGTAGGGCTTTTTTTTCCCCTTCTCCTTCATATTAGTGGATAGGGAGTTTGGGAGATCAATCTGATAATAAACCCTTGAGGAAATTGAATTTGTGTCTGAGTTTACTGGCTCAAAAAGATCCCAGATGATTTCCTCTCTTATATAATGCATCACATTGAATCTGTAAGATTGTTCAGGAAAGCAAGTTGCCTACTATGGTAGATATGCATTACTGATCTAAAAGCTTAGAAAAGATCTTAATAAAGTATCTAAGCTACTTATAAAAGATCTTGGAAAAAGGGGGTTAGCTCCTTGTTTACAATCAAAAGCTAATCCAATTCTCTCATTTTATAGATAGAAGATAAACAGCTGTTTAGGGATTATTATGTGTCAGGCACTGTGCCTAACAGGGATAAAATAAGAAAAACGAAAGACAATACCTGTCCTCAAAAAGCTTACTATTTAGTGGGGGAAAGACAAACAAAAGGAAGCTGAAAAGAAAACAGGGGGTGAGAGGGAAGGGTAGAGGGTACCTGCTAGGGTGGGGACAAGGGAAGAAAGAAGATGGTTGAAACCCAACAGTGTGTGAAAAGATCCAACCATTTATTTTTGGTGGGGCAATGAGGGTTAAGTGACTTGCCTAGGGTCACACAGCTAGTAAGTGTGAAGTGTCTGAGGCCAGATTTAAACTCAGGTCCCCCCCTCCCCAATCCAGGGCTGGTGCATTATCCACTGTGCCACCTAGCTGCCCCAAGATCCAGCCATTTTGGAGAGCAATTTGGAACTATGCCCAAAGGGCTCTAGAACTGTGCATACCCTTAGATCCAGCAATACCACTTCTAGGTTTATATCCCAAAGACATCCCCAGAAAGGGAAAAAGACTTATTTGTTCAAAAATATTTATAGCAGCTCTTTTTTGTGGTGGCTGAGAACTGAAATCAAAGGAATGCCCATCAATTGGGGAATGGCTAGACGAACTATAGTATGTGATGGTGATGGAATATTATTGTGCTATAAGGAATGACAAGTAGAATGATTTCAGAAAGGCCTGGAAAGACTTGTATGAACTGATGTACAGTGAAGTTAGTAGAACCAAAAGAACATTGTGCACAGAGACAGCAATATTGTTTGATGAAGAATTGTGAAAGACTTAACTATTCTCAGCAATACAATGATCCAAGACAATCCCAAAAGACTAGTGGTGAGATATACTATCCACCTCCAAAGAAAGAACTGATATTGATGGAACACAGACTGAAGCATGCTGTTTTTCACTTTCTTTCACTTTTTTCTTTTATTCAAGTTTTCTTGTACAAAATGACTAATATGGCAATGTTTTACATAATTTGATATGTATAATCCATATCTGATAGCTTGTTTCCCTGGGTGGGGGGGGAGGGAAGGATGGGTTAAAAAAAAGAAACCCAACAGAGAAGCTGATGGCAAATGAAGTTGTGACTTGGCCAAGACCATAAAATTGGTGTGTAGCTAAACTGGGAATAGAAGGCAGGACTTTTTGTGCCCTGCCTAACATTCCTTTCACCATACCACTTTTGACCCATCTTAGATTTCTCTTTATTTTCTGATCTCTCTCCATTGGGGAGCAGTTAGGTGACAAGTTGGACAGAGCACTGGCCCTGAAGTTGGGAGTACCTCAGTTCAAATGTCACCTCAGATACTAGCTCTGTGACACTGGGCAAGTCTCTTAACCCCAATTGCCTTAAACATCCAGGGCAATCTCTGTCATCCTAATATATATCTTGTCATTGGCTCCAGATAGCTCTGGAGGAGAGAATGAGGTTAGTGACTTTGCACAGCCCTCCTTCACTTAAATCCAATTAAGTGAAAGTCATGACATGACCCTGATGCCATGGTCCTTGAGAATGCAAGACAAACATCAGCTTGCAAAGCATGTTACACATATTGGGTAGCTAAATGGCACAGTGGATAGAGCACTGGCCCTGAAGTTGGGAGGTCCTGAGTACAAATCTCACCTCAGATCCTTACTAACTATGTGACTCTGGGGAAGTCACTTAACCCCAATTGGCTTAAACATCTGGGGCCATTCTGATACTATATCTTGCCACTGGACCCAGATGGCTCCAGAGGAAAAAGTGTGGCTGGTGACTTTGTACAATCCTGCCTCACTTAAATAAAATTCAGTGCAAGTCATAATATCTGTCATGGTCCTCTTTGAGAAGAAATGGCAAACAACGACAACAATATCTCCAGTGAAGAAGATTCTATCACCTTCCCTTACTGAAGTAACATTTGTTATTATGCTCAGGATTTTGATTAATCCTCAGTCTTCCTTTGTTGGACAAGATATCAATTTATTTGGAATCTTCAACTACTATTACACTAAAGTTTACATTCCAACCAAACTGAATATCATGTTTCAATAGTCCTTCAACTTGTCCTGAATTAATTATGGGGAAGCCAGGAACATTCCAAACCAAAACTCTCCAAACTGTTTTAGCAAGGACTTGGCACCCCTGAGCTCAATCCAACAAATATGACCAACAAACTCCTTTGTAACTTGCTCCAATTCAGTTCAATAAACTTACAGGGTAATACAAACATAGAGAGATGTTGCTTAGAAAGGTATTTGGTACCCAAATGATTGGGGAATGACTAACCAAATTGTGCTGGATGTATATCATGAAATATTACCATGTTATAAGAAATGGTGAAAATGATGAATACAGAGAAGCATGGAAAGATTTATATAAGTTGTTACAAAGTATGACAGGAAAACAACATATACAATGTCTAAAAATGACATAAATAATAAGTGAAAAAGAACCACAAAAAAATAGAAATGAATGTTATGTAATTATAAAGAACAAGTATGTCCCCAAAGAAGATATATGAGAAAACAACTCCACCCACTTCTTTGGAGAAGTAAGGGTCCACAGGTTTGGAACATTGGATAGAATGTCAGATTCCCCCCCCCCCCAATTTATTGATAGGTTGTGCTGAATGTTTTTCTCATCCTCTTTTTTAAAGCATTTGTTATAAGTGACAGTCTTGACTCTGAGTCCTGTACTCTATCCATTATGTCATGTGGCTCTCATTTCTGTTTGACTTGACTCAGTGATTTTGCTTGTCAACACCAAAGACCCTGCCCATTCTTAAATCTCTATGACAACTGTTACCACTCTGGCTGAAATTTCTTCATCCCCCCATTCTTTTACCTGCTTTGTGACTTACCTTGGGCACATCTCCATCACTTCTACCCATGTGGACTGACAGAGTACATGCCAATTTCATAAAGTTAAACATAGGGAGTAGGGATGAGGCTGTGTCCCTTTGTCAGAAGAGCCATGCTATAGGTGAAAGAGTGATGGGCCCAGAAACATGAAAGCTATATTCAAGTCTATTTCAGCCTCACTATTAATGGAATGATGATCAACTCTCACTTTGTTTCTCACAGCCTCAGTTTCAGCAACTGCCAAAGAGGAGAATAGACAAGATGGACCTTAAGAATACTTTCCATCTCTGATCCTATGGCCTATTAAATGGAGATATTAATACTTACTTTCAATAAGTCAGAAAGCAATCATTAGGCACCTATTGTGTGCCAGGCACTGTGCTAGGTGATAATTGACACAAAAACAAAAAACGAAAGGCCCCTGCACACAGTGTTAGGGTAAGCAAAATGTTCTCTTATTCTTAAAGCATTGTGGAAATGTGAGTTATTACATACATCTGACCTGGGAAGGGTAACACATTAAATTGCTATCTGCCACTAACACCTTAGCATGATTAGTCTTTCAGATTAGGTCTGGTTTAGAGTCAAGCCCTGAGGGAATGGGATATTGGATGGACAAATAAAGAAGAAGGGTAGGCTTAGATTAGTCACCTCTGTGGGAAGCTCTGAGAAGCCAGTGAGGATGAGGGGCCTGGGGACTGTAGAAAGTAAGTGGAAATGGGAAAAAATGCAAGCAGCCTGATTTATAACTCTACCTCAACAGTTCTTACTCTGAAGCTAATCTTAGGACTCAGCTAAGACTGTCTCCGATTAGGGAGAAGCTTCATTCAATGGAACATGTATTGTTTTTAATATATTTATTTTGCTTTTCTTGTTTTTTTTGGTTGGGCAATGAGGGTTAAGTGACTTGCCTAAGGTCACACAGCTAGTAAGTGTCAAGTGTCTGAGGTCAGATTTGAACTCAGGTCCCCCTGGCTCTGGGGCTGGTGCTTTATCCACTTCGCCACTTAGCTGCCCCCACATGTATTGGTTTTTAAGTCAAATGATGGGTTCAAATCCTGTCTCTGATATGGTAACTGTGTAACCTTGGACAAATAACCACCCTGGATTCTGGTTTCCTTATTTCTAAAATGAGACAGTTGGATTAGATAGATGATGAGGTCCTTTCTAGCTCTGGAGCTGTGATCCTATATCATCTGGTGCCCAATCAGCTAGCAAGCAGTTTATTAAATGCATCCCACATGCTATTCATTTTAATCCTATCTCAGACTTCCTGTATTTTGCTTCCCCAAAGACAATAGAAACCTGCACTGTGTGACCTTGGATAACTCACTTAACCTCTCAGTTTTAGTTTCTTCATCTACAAAATGGTAATAATAATAGCATCCATCCTCACTGTGTTGTTGTGAGGATAAAATGAAATTACATATATATTAAATACATACATAAAAGATAGATAGATAGATAGATAAATAGATAGATGGATGGATGGATGAAGAGAGAGAGAGAGAGAGAGAGAGAGAGAGAGAGAGAGAGATAGGGTAGATAGTGCTTTGCAAACCAGTGCTGTATAAATGTGAATTATTATTAATCTCCACCATTCTTGACCTCTCTGCAGTAATTTAGGTAGTTTATATTTTTGTAAATATTCTTTCATTTCACTTAAATTGTTAAATAATATTTGGCACCGCTGTACAGCTTTTTCTTCTGAAAACTCTCCCCTCTCTGAGATTTCATGACACTGCTCTCTCTGTCCCTCCTACCTGTCTGACCTCAATTCCTTTTACTGGATCATTATCTCTATCCCACCCCCTAACCATAGGTACCCAGAGGCTCTATTCGAGTTGCTCTTCTCTCTAAAGTTTTTCAGGTATATGCATTTTCCTATTTAACTTTATTTAATTTCTTCATAGGCTCAACACTCGTTACATAATCAGTAGTTATTTATTTAATAAAGGAATGAATTACCCTTTCTTAGGGGTCAGGTTGTTAAGATTATTATTATCCCATGATTGCTAAGTGGCATTTCATTTGGTATAGAACAATAGGTCTTGGAAAAGAGGGCATCAATGTCACATCTTACTGAATTAAAATAGCTTTCTATTGTTAATATGGTTGGATCTCCTTTTTTCACAGCTGGCCCATTCCTTAAAAAGGTGAGATGAGAGTAATCACTCCCTTTCCCCAACTCTTTGGATCTAGCTAGAGAATATCTCATGGGACATTCATGGAGCTGGGTTCCCTGGGCCACTGAAAGTGGCCCAAATATGCTATGGCTCAGCTCTGACCCTAAGCTATACAGGATACACTCTAGTCAGAACACATAGATAGGGAAGTTGACTACCCCAAACACAAAGGGGTGGCCCTTTCAACAACTATTAATAAGGCTTAGAATTCAAGAAATCCAACTTGGCCTCCTTCCTTACATGAAGGAAAAGAAAGGTTATAGTCATTTGTCAAAAGAACATAATTGTTGCAAAGATTTTCTTTTAACTTTATTTTTAAAACAATTTAATGGTGAATAAGGATTCTTTCATTGAAATAAAATACAAGTTAATTTTTAAGTCATGTGGAATTACCTTTCTTTAAAAAAAATGAAATAGTGAGAGGAATACTTGAAATTCCTGATCTTCCTTTTTTGTCTTGCCATCAGGTCAGCAATCTACCAACATCTTTCTTCTTTTTCCCTCTTGGCAGAGAAATCTTCGTAAACACAGCTTTCTCTGGGTCTCTGCCACCTTACTCCTTCCTTTGCTGCACTACTGACCAGGGCTGGCCATGCTTTCATCTTGTTCTTTTTCTGCCATGTCAGTGAAATGGCCATATCAGGTACTTTGGTTGTTAGGGCCAAAAAGGAGAAAATGAGAAGCCAAAAATACAGTTACCTGCAGATTTATAGACAAAGAGCTCTGGGATATAGCCTCATGACTGATATTGGTCCTGAAGAAGCTGATCAATGACCAGGAAGTGATGATTAAGAAAGTTTAGAAGGACAATGTTTCTCAGTACATGAGGGCAATTTCACTGAATACCTTCAAAAAATGAGGAACACACTGAGTTGATTTACTCAACAGCAAACAGAGATTTGCAATTTTAGCTATGTGTTTGAACCTCCATGAGAGACCATGTATAGGGATTATTCAGTGACCTGTGTTCTAATACTTCTACTGCATTGATATACCAGGCAATATGTGAGTGACAATTTAAAAAAGGTGAGATCAGATTATTTCTAAGCATGTTTGAATAATCAGTGTTGAAGCTTCTCCTGGTTAGGTTTCAAGATTGATTCTGCTAGAAGGAGGGGAGTCACAGGATGGTCTACAGCCTAGCTTCTCAAACTGTGGGTCATGACCCTATATGGGGTCATGTAACTGAATGTAGGGTCACAAAAAATTTGACAACACTAAAAGGTTATATAAACCTATTTTATATACCGTGGGGTAACAGAAAAATTTCTCAGTTGAAAAGGAGTGGTGAGTGGAAAAAGTTTAAGAAGCCCTGATCTAGAGTACAGGATTAAAATGACAATGAATAGTAGTTATATCAGCAAGTTGTGTCTTCATTTCTCACTTCTCCCACTCCTTTTCTTCCTTGTATTTGGGGTTTTGTGCTTGTAAACCAGGGCTGAGAATAAGTCCAGTGGAGTCCTGGAGGGATTACTATTGAAGAGATACTTTCTATGAAATAAGTCTAGTGGTCTACTGTTTATTTAAGTCTAGTGGTCTACTGTTTATTATCTAATTCCACCCTCATTATAGAAGTGGTATGGAGTCATATTACTTCTCTTAAAAATTATATTCTCAATTTGTATGACATTTCTGAAAAGTGTCTATGTTTGTATTGGGCTAGATATTCTCGCCCAAGCACAACTCCTCTTTTTCTCCTCAAAGTAAATCATGTCTACTTTGTAAGTTTTAGTCTACTATTGGCCATATTTTTCTTTTTTTTTATCTTTTTTTTTTTTCAGGGCAATGGGGGTTAAGTGACTTGCCCATGGTCACACAGCTAGTAAGTGTCAAGTGTCTGAGGCCGGATTTGAACTCAGGTACTCCTGAATCCAGGGCCGGTGCTTTATCCACTGCGCCACCTAGCCGCCCCCTATTGGCCATATTTTTCAAGATATAAAGAACTTCATCAGAGGTGGAGTGGAAGGGGAGTGGTGGTTGTGAAGGAATCTCTTCCTAGGTAAGTGTTCATAATAAGATAGTGGAGTGTAACTCCATTTCCAAAGTTGTATTTACCATTAATTCCTTAAAATAGCACAGATTAACTCCCACAATCTCATTCTTTTCACCACTTCCAAAGTAGGAACATGAATATGACCTATTTTCCCAAAAGGAAATGTGGCTATCTCAGGGCAGGATGGACTGAAAAGGATAGGTCAGTGGAGGTTACTAAAGAAGAAAAAAGGGAACAGGTGGCTAGGAAAGTCTATGAGAGGAATCTCTGCTGACTTTGGGGGAGGATTAGGGAAAGAACTGGTTGTAAAGATAGTGACAAAAGTATCAGCACTTCCAGTTAATGACTTTGGAGTAGAACCAGCATTTTGCCCATTGCTACTTTTATTTTTTATTGTTTTGTTTTGTTTTGTTTTGTTTTTGGTGAGACAATTGGGGTTAAGTGACTTGCCCAGGGTCACACAGCTAGTAAGTCAAGTGTCTGAGGCCAGGTTTGAACTCAGGTCCTCCTTACTCCAGGGACAGTGCTCTATCCACTGTGCCACCTAGCTGCCCTGATATTTTTATTTTTTAACAAAATATCAGGAACACCTGTTCCCTGATGCCACCCCGCCCCCCGCCCAACCCAGTACTTGGTTCTTGGAATATAATAGGTTTACGAGTAGCTTATTAATTAACTGATTTTTATTTTTTGACACTCTACACAAGTATATCCTTTTCTTATTCCTTCTTCCCTTTTTTCTCTCTTCTCTTTCTGATCCCTTTCCCCTCCTCTTCCTTCCTTTCTCCTTCTTTCTGCTTGGACATTTTCCCTCCTCTTCTCCCACATCTCTCTCTCTCTCTCTCTCTCTCTCTCTCTCTCTCTCTCTCTCTCTCTCTCTCTCTCTCTCTCTCTCATTCCCTCCATGTTTCTTTTTTCTCTCCTCTCTTACATTTCTTTCCTCTGCTTTCCCTTTATTACTGCTGCACCACTAAAGCCAGAATAGAATATCCTAACTTCATTTTATTTCAGGAGGCAAATCTGTCAGTGTTTGTACAAAAATGAAAAGACTTGTCCTCAGGGGATTCTTTTAAGGCCTTGCATTCTTCCCTCTGTGCGTGTGTGTGTGTGTGTGTGTGTGTGTGTGTGTATGTTTTCAGACCCAGGTTCCCTTGAGAGAATGTTAGGTGCCAAAATGGCTATCCCCTGGGGTTTCTAAGTTCAGGAAGTCAGTGAGTACTAGGAAAGCCTGCAGATCTGGGAGCTTTGATGGGCTCTGCACATAGGGAGGCAAGTCAGGTACTCCATTCTTCAACCAGCTCCGAGAGAGGTCAAGTATTAAAGAAAAGTAATATAGGGGCCAGCTCCCGTTCATCATTTTTATCATTTTATCAAGACTACAGAGAGGCTAGAGAGAGAAGACACTTCAGGATAGCAAACACTTTCAGGATAAAATCATAAAGCTTAGCTGCCTTTCTCCATCATCTTTGGCTCTCTAATTTGTGCCCCTGTTAGGTCTGGAAAAGTGCTATTTGGAAATAGTCTTTTTATTCTTATAAAAATGATCCTTGGGCTTGGAAAGGATACCTTCCACCTCCACAGCTCCCCTCCTCATTTCCTTAGAGACTACAGAAGGACAGACACTGTGCAAGTCTTATCTACCCATGCTGTGTATCCATAAAAAACAAAATAGAGACTATCTTGAACTCAGAGATGAATCTTCAAGAGGCATTAATTCTAAGGACACAGATATCTATTATTTTGTGCTCTCTCATCAGTCTCACAAATTTAGGGATCAGACCCGAACATCCTCAAATTCCTATATTTCATTATAGTCCAAAAAACTACAACTTTAGATTTTGTTTATTATTATTATTATTATTATTATTGTTAATTACCACCTCTCAGATGGGGAAGTTCCATTTTGTTTTGTTTTATTTATTTGGTTTTGTTTTTACTACCTCCTGTAAATATTGGCTGAGTTTCCCTTTCATTGTCCTAAAACCACCTCTGTTCTAACATTGAGAGAGGCTGCACAAAACACTGGGCCTGGAGAAAAAATATCCCAGGCTCAATATGATGAGGTATGTCTAGGCAGTGGTCCACTGAGTGGGGGGAGGGAGATGTAGGGGTTAAAACAGCCTATTAAATTCAAATTTGTCTCAACAGTGTGATTGGATGGCAAAAGAACCCAACTTATATTTTCAAAACCCTATATTAATAGGACCCAACTTTCAGGAATGAGGAGGTGATAATTATGTTGAGAGGCAGTGTAGTAGATAGAGGACCTGCTTCAGATAGGAACATCAGGATTCAAGTCCTACCCTCAGCAAATTATTTAACCTCACAATACCTCTGACAAATCATTAAGACTATAAAATTGCAGAACCCTGTACAGATCTGTATTGATAGCAGGAGTTTCTTCATTAAGAGCTCTTTTTATAAATGAAATCATGGGTAGAGTTTCTCCCCTATTTCTTCCCCCCCAAAAAACCCCAGATGAACAAATGACACCAAGGACAACAACATCAAAAACAAAAAGAAAAACAAACAAAAACATTATGCTCTGTGCTGGTCAGACCACATTTGAAGTACTGTGTTAGGTTCTGACTATCACATTATAATATAAAGGTGAAGTATAAATGAATTACTTGATCACATCACCCATCCCACTTCTCAGTTGAATCAATTAAGGTTTTAGACTGGGTGTGAAAAAATCCTTGAAAGTCATTGGATGAGGGGCAGCTAGGTGGCACAGTGGATAGATCACTGGCCCTGGATTCAGGAGGACTTGAGTTCAAATAAGGCCTCAGACACTTAACACTTACTAGCTGTGTGACCCTGGGCAAGTCACTTAACCCCAATTGACTAACAAAAAAAATTTAAAAAAGAAAGTTATTGGATGAACTGAAGTTCATAATGCAGCAGGTATGTTCAGATTGAGGAGACAAGTCATGCCTTTGGTGCTTGTATTAAATACTATGGGCTCTGGTATGGTCTTCTCTACGTCACTCCACTATCCCCCCCCCCCCAAATTGCTTCTCAGGGACTGAGCTGAAAAGGTTCCTGTGGCATCACAAGTTTCCTCAATCAATCCAAATACATTGCCTATACAAGGTGAGGACATATACATTGATCAAAGACTTTATCAGCTTAATCTAAAGCCTATGGTTGATTCCATTTTGAGGTGTTTTCATCTTATTAAGTCATCTTGACTCACTTTAAATGTTATTGTTCTGTCATTTTAATCATGTCCAACTCTTTGGGGTTTTCTTGGCAAAGATAACAGAGCAGTTTGCCATTTTCTTCTCCAGCTCATTTTACCAATGAGGAAACTGAGACAAATAGGGTAAGTGACTTGCCCAGGGTGACACAGCTAGTAAGTGTCTGAAGTAGGATTTGAACTTAGGAAAGTGAGTCTTCCTAATTCAAGCCCAGTGCTCTAGTATGCCACCTAGCTGCCCCCTACTTTAAGTGGGGTGGAGTAATTTGATTGCTTCCCTTAATCAACCCCCATTCTTAAAAAAAGAAAGGTACTAGCTGTGTGACCATGGGCAAGTCACTTAACCCTCATTGCCCAGCCAAAAAAAAAAAAAAGAAAAGAAAAGAAAAGAAAAAGAAAAAAAGAAAGAAAGGAAGAAGATATGCTTAAACATTTCTGGGCATCCAAAGGAGGACAATAGCAATGGTCAATGTCCATGTCACAGAGAAATTACGTGAAGGAACTAGGGATGTTTAATCTGGAGAAGAGAAGCTATTCTGGTGGGAGAGAGTGGTCAGGGATAATGACAAAGGTAGCTGTCTTCAAATATCGGAAGTATTGTCCAAACCCATTTGTATTCTTTCTTTCTTTCTTTCTTTCTTTCTTTCTTTCTTTCTTTCTTTCTTTCTTTCTTTCTTTCTTTCTTTCTTTCTTTCTTTCTTTCTTTCTTTTTTTTTTTTTTTTTGCTTATAGAAAAGTGATTAGAGTGGTTTTCCTTGGTCCTAGAGGACAGAATGAGGAGTAATGGGTTATAAAGAGACAAATTTAGTAGCTTTCCTTATCAGGAGTTCTTAACATAAAGTTTATGAGCTTAGATAGAGAGAGAGAGATGATGGATACATAGATAGATGATAGTTACATAGATACATAGATAGATAATATATATATATATATGATAGAAAGATAGATAGACAGAGGCAGATAGATAGATAAACTATTTCAAAAATCTTGCATTTCCTTTGTAATTGTGTGTATTCTATTTTATGTATTTAAGTCTATTATTCTGAGAAGGATACATAGCATTCAGCAGACTGCCCAAGGAGTCCATGACACACAACCAAAAAAGGCTAGGAACACTTGCTGTAGATTATTTCCACTACAATCCCTCCTTGGCTTCTGCAGAGTATGGCCTGCTGTACTCCCACATGGAATATCCTGCCAATTTGGCTCCTGCTGCAAGTTTCAACTGGAGTATGATGCCTATAAACTTTCCCAATGGCTTCTGCCCACTTCTTCCACTCCTATGGTGCTAATGAGGAAGATGAATCTTCAGAAAAAAATATCTGCATGATGAGGTAAGGAAAAACTTCCTAACAATTAGGGCAAAGCATGAGTGGGTGGAGCTGCATGAAAAGGGAGTGGGTTTCCTCTCATTGTAGGTCTTCAAGCAATGATGTACATAACCACCACTCCAATGTGATATAGAGGGAATTCTTCTGAAATAAAAATGAATATGGATTAGATCAGGTGGTATATTGGATAGACTTGGAGTATGGAGGTCTGCCATTCAAAATGCCATATTAAACTTTTTTTTTTTTTGGTGGGGCAATGAGGGTTAAGCGACTTGCCTAGGGTCACACAGCTAGTAAGTGTCAAGTGTCTGAGGCTGGATTTGAATCCAGGTCCTCCTGGCTCCAAGGCCTCTATCCCCTCACCTCTAATTTTTAATGATGATGATAATGATGATGATGACTAACATTTACATAGTATTTTTTAAACACTTACAAATATATAGATACCTATAGTGAGAAGACTTGGGCTAAGAGAGGATGAATGAGTTTCCCAGGGTCATGCAGTTATTAAAAGTTGAACATGGGGGAAAACAGCTAGGTGGTGCAGTAGAAAGGCACCAGCCCTGGATTCAGGAGGACCTGAATTCAAATCCAGCCTCAGACACTTGACACTTACTAGCTGTGTGACCCTGGGCAATTCACTTAACCCCAATTGCCTCACCAATAATAATAATTATTATTATTATAAATATTATTATTATTATTAGAGCTGAGTTCCTTTCCAACCTGAAATTGCAATTCTGTGGTGTTTATTCTGCCACCACTCATGTGATCTCACATCCTTTTTCAGTATTTTCTTTTGTAAAAGGATAATAATAATGATAATAAATTAGAACTTTTAACATTTGCAAAATGCATTTCATGTTATCTTATTTGATCTTCACAACAACCCTATGAAACAGGTCCTATTATTTCCTTTTTTTTTCAGATGAGGAAACTGAAGCAGAAAAAAGTTAATTGATGTATCCAAGATCACACAGCTAATAAGTGCCTGATACAGGATTTGAATAATTCTTCCACTATATAACTCATGGTATTTTGCAAGGATCAAATAAGAGAAAGGATATGAAAGTACTTTATAGCCCTACCCACTCTATAAAATTTAAAGGGTTATCATTATTATAATTATCATTACAATTGTTAGTATTAGTTATTATTTGATTATTATTAATGAAAAAATGCCATTTTAAGGGAAATTGGACATGTTCTAAGGACATCCCAAATTCTTGAGGTTCATAATCCCACTGAGAGAGACAGTTTCCTGGAATGGATGGATAAACTATGGGTCTGGCTCTCTGTTATTTTAAACACATCCTTATTTCTTATGGGCGTCTAGGACTATCCACCCAAAACAATTCCCTTTCACTTAGCCCCTCTTCCTCCTTGTCTCTTGGAACAACCCCATACTCCACCCCTCCCACAAAAGATAAAGGATATCTGCAGGGGGTGGTGATGTTTCACCAGGATTTGGCCCAGGCTCCCTCACAAATACTGTTGCTGCAAGAGGTAAAGCTGATAGATTTCCTTTCTTTGCTGTTGCAGCTTAAGAAAGTTCAATAAGTCAGCTGTCAGAGTCTAGGTCCCTTGCAGGCTAAGGAATTTCAATTTCAAAGTACAAGGGATTGAAGTCTTGAAACACAAGATCATCAAACACTAATGATTCTTGAACGCTTCTAGAGCCGTGAATAGGGTAAGAAACAGTGGATTTCTTTAAGGGGCACTGAGTCTGACATTGCTGCTTGCTCTCAATTCCTTCTACAGGCAGTGCAAGGAGGAGATGAGGGAACTCAGATGTGAAAAGAACAGACCATTTGAGGAGTAGGGAAAAGAGGCTGGACATCCACCAAATTGCTTTCAAAGCAATTAGAAGGGGTCTACTCAGCTCTCAATCTCATCTCACAGTATCTCATCCAGAGGGCCTCTCTTAGGCACCTTCCAAGAGAAAGGGGGAGCCAAGAAGTAGGGGATTTCGAAGTGAATTTCACACTTGACTGCTTGGGCAATGCCTGGGGCAGAAGCCATAGGCCAAATAGTCATGAAAAACTCCAAAGAAATTACATCACCTTTAGGTCAGGAACAGAAAAGAAATACAGGTGACCTGTTTTCTGAGGAGGCTGATTTTTTTTAAGCCCTTCAAATAAAAAAAATACCCACATGTTCTTGCTACCCCTGCCCAATGTGCTCTCTCTGAAATCAACACTTTTCCTTACTCAAGAGACATTAAGCTTTGAAATGGTATTTCAAAAGAAGGATTTTCTCTTCATTTCTCCAGTTTGTGGTATTCATTGGGTAGAGGAGTGAGTGGTGGTAAAGATTGCACCCAGCAGTTGGTGGGTATAAACTAACGATGAATAATATTGTGGGGTAGGGATTAGATTTCAGGGGGCTCTATTAATGTAATTTGGAAAAAATACATCTTTATTTTCATTGACCTCTAAATGAAATATAGAATTTCCTTCAATTATAAATTAAAAAAAAAAACAATCAGAAGGGCTCTATACACTTCATCAGGCTGCCAAAGGGGTCTGTGACACAAAAAAATTAATAGTTTTTGGAATACAAGCTGGGATACCTGGTCTCATAGTATTAGGTAGAAGTCACTCACTATTACCAAACTTTGCTGGATCTGTGTATGACCCAGGTCCTGAGAATACACCCAGTACTTGATCCCAGAGACAAGAAAAGATTCTATGGTATTTGTAACATCTGACCTGCATTGAACAGGAAGCAAATGCCCTTCACCTGCATTATCCCTTTCCTAGAGATCATTTCCAAGGAACAAACCTAGCTAAGGCATGTGGACACTTTTGTCTCTGTTAGTCTTAAGTCATGAAAAGCAAGCTCCTAGGAACTCTTTCTGCACATCCCTGGGTGGGGATACTGGCTGGGAAGGGAGAAGTACCTTAAAGAATTGTGACTACATTGGACCATGTAGAGATAGCTTATTTCTCTCTATGACTGAACCCTTCAGTGAAGCCTATGCTTGAAAACCAACAGTATCCTCTTTGTGTTAGGCCACACAAAAGCCTTTGGCCTTAGGAACAAGAACCTGCACCATTCCATTAATAGCTATCTTGGGGTTTAGGGCCTAGAGTTTTTTGAGGACCTTGCTTAACACCAAATTACTGACTCTCCCAGATTGGCCAACAATAGATCCCAGTCCAAGTTTCACTGGCCATTGTTTGGACTCTTAATGGCTCAGAGCTAAGCTAAATTGCAATTGCTTCTGTTTCAGCCAGAAACCTCTGAGCCCCTTCTCCTCCTAGACCCTCCTTCCTTCCTTCCTTCCTTCCTTCCTTCCTTCCTTCCTTCCTTCCTTCCTTCCTTCCTTCCTTCCTTCCTCCCTTTCCTTCTTCCCACTTCATTCATTCATTCATTCTTTTGTTTGCTTTGACTGGGTAAAGGAACACATGCTTGGCTTCATTCTTTACCTAGGCTTAATCACTAAATGGTTATTGCCTCATGCAAACTGAGACCTGAGAAAGACCTTAGCTTAAAAAGGCCTAGGTCTCCACTGCATAGGAGTCATTTCCAATCATCCTGATGTATATCTTTCCACTGGACCCAGATGGTTCTGGAAGAGAGAGTGAGGCTAGTGACTTGCACAGCCCTTTCTCACTTAAACCCAGTTCACTGCAAGTCATAATATCACCTCCTGATATCATGGCCCTCTTTGAGAACAAGGGACAAACAACAACCATTAACAGCTAAATCATGTCACCTTTTTGGGCCTCAGCTTTACTTTCTATTCCAGTACTTCTCAAACATTTTTGGTTTCAAGTCCCCTCTAGACTCTTAAAAATTATTGAGAAGCTGCCCAAGAATAAATGTTTTGTTCATATGGACTATATCTATAAATGTTTAATGTATTAAAAATTAATCCATCATTATAGTTAGGAAAATGATTTTGATCTCATTTCCTGTGAAAGGGTGTCTCTAGATCAAACTCTGATAACCTCTGATCTATAGGAGACAAGGACAGATAGGTGGCACAGTGGATAGAGTGTTGGCCCTGGTGTCAAAAAGACATGAGTTTAAATCCAGCCTCTAATGCTTACTAGTTGTGTAATCTTGGGAAAGTCACTTAACTCTGTTTGCCTCTGTTTCCTCATCTGTAAAATGAGTTGGAGAAGGAAATGTCAGGCCACTCCAGTATCTTTGCCAAGAAAACCCCAAAAGGGTCACGAAGAGTCACACCTGACTGAATAACAATATACAAGGCAAGATTAGACTCTCAAGGTTTCTTAACTTGAGATCAATGAAAATTTTAAAAATCTGAATAATTATATTTCAAAATAATGGTTTCCTTTGTGATTTTATGTATTTTATGAAATGAAGAATATTATTCTGAAAAGGGGCATCTGTAGTCTTCACTAGAATACCCAAAGTGTTCAGGATGTAAAAAAGTGTTGAGAATATCTTGCTTGGATGATCCTTATGATCTCTTTAGCTTTGACTTCCTATGATTCCCCAGGGACCATGTCTGTTTGGAAATATCCCAGCAATTTCCAGTATTGAAAAATTTCCAGCATGATTTCAGTGACAGCATGGCTGGAACTGGTTGTCTCTGTGGAAGTGACATAAGAGGCAGACACACAGTGCCAAGGTTAAATGACAGAACAGAGAGGGTAATGAAGTAAATGGCTGCACAGAGGTAGAACTTCCCTGCTGGCAATATTTCTTCTGACCTTGGCTTGTGAGCATTGAGTCCTATTATTGCCACTCTCCTGGGCTCTTCTATCCTTCCAAAGTCATAAGGCTGAAGCTCAAAGAGCACAAAGCTCAAAGCCTATCTAGTCTAAAACCTTTATTTTACAGCTAAGGAGACTGAGACCCTTTGAGTAAATGGATTGCCCAATATCACCATGGTAATAAGCATCACAGAGGGTATTTGAACCCAGGTCCTCTGTGTAGAATGGTCCCAGTCATGAAGCTTTTCACTTTTAATCTGGAAAGGCTTGAGCTGGGAAACATCATTGACATCTTGAGTTGCCAGAATACTGAAAGAAGAATGAAAGCAGTCTAATACTGAGGTTGTCTTTCCCCAGGGATTGTGTTTAAAAGGATCAACAAAACTTATGCATTATGCCCCAAATGATGTTGTAGTTGTAGTTACAGTAGTTGTAGTTGTAGTGGTGGTGGTGGTAGTAGCAGTAACAGCAGCAGCAGCAGTAGTTAATAGTAGTAGCAGTAGTAAATAACTCATACCTTTAAGGTATGTGCAGAATTTTACATATATTATCTTATTTGATCTAATTTGCCATCTTGGTGAAAGCAATTGATATGGGAGGGATGGGAGAGCACCCAGTATATTTTCGACAGCTTAGAAATCATTTCAGTTGGCCATGTTGCTTATTAGGTGTGTTGATTCAAGATGGCAGCAGCATTGTGGTACAGTAAATAGAATGCTTGGCTTAGAGTCTGGAAGACCAGAAGCTTAAATCCTGACACTCTTTGGCACCACCATATTATCAGGTTCCATAGGCTTGCAGAGGGCAGCTAGGTAGCACAGTGAATATAGTACCAGGCCTGAAGTCAGGAAGACTCATCTTATGAGTTTAAATCTAGCCTCAGACAATTACTAGCTCTATGACCCTGGGCAAGTCACTTAATCCTGTTTGCCTCAGCTACCTCATCTGTAAAATGATCTGGAAAAGGAAAGGGCAAACCACTCCAGTATCTCTGCCAAGAAAACCCCAAATGGGGTCATTAAGAGTCAAACAAGACTGAAAAACAACTAAAACAACAAAGGCATGTATAAAGTATGAGTTGACAGACCTCAAAATGTTCTATAAACACTTATGTCTGACACCTCTAATAATCTACAGGAAATTTGGCCAGTCTTAATTAAGGTAGGAAGAATAATTCACTAGTATCATTGACATATGACAGCAATATTCCAAAATCTTCTGCTTCAAAGCCTTCAGAAAAATGTTTATTACCTAATTCATTTAATATACTGACTTATAAGAATTGACAAATAATATAGAACTGCAGCAAAATGTTATTTTTCTTTTTTATCTGAAGAAGCAATATTACTTTTAATCACAGCTTCAACATAGCTCATAATACATTTTTACACATCTCACACATTAAGTACAGCACAAGATACTCTAAGAAGAAATATTTGAAGTCCTAGAGATAGAGATCATTTACTGTTGATCATCAAGATAGTTTCCCAACATGATAATATGCCCTTTCTGGTTTTACTTACAGGTACCTAACTACCAGTTGTTACCAGTAGGGCAAATAGCTCAGATAGACAGAAAATCAGCATCTACAGGCAAGGATTTTATCCACCCATCGCATCATGAGCTTCAACTTGTGGTTGGGTGTAAAATGGATCAGTCAGGCAACCAGCTTATATATTAAGTGCCTACTCTGTGCCAAGAACTGTGATAAGTTCTGGAAATGGGCAAATTGACCAACAATGGAAAGCTTGGCTTCCCTTAGGCCAAAAGGCCCTTCATCTTTTTTTTTTT
Organism: Dromiciops gliroides; assembly: GCF_019393635.1. Classification (NCBI taxonomy): domain Eukaryota; kingdom Metazoa; phylum Chordata; class Mammalia; order Microbiotheria; family Microbiotheriidae; genus Dromiciops; species Dromiciops gliroides. The sequence goes on along the minus strand of NC_057861.1, from coordinate 592,758,920 downwards.
AATCTTTTTTGTGTCATGGACCCCTTTGGCAGTCTGGAGAAGCCCATGGACCTTTTCTCAGAATAATATTTTAAGATTAATAAAATTAAATACATAGTATTACAAAGGTTAGTGAAAATTTGTTGTTGTTCTTGTTGTTCTTGTTGGGTTGTTTCAGTGATATCCAACTCTACCTGATCCCATTTTATTTTTTGGTGAAGATATTGGAGTGGTTTGCCATTACCTTCTCCAGTTAATTTTTTTAGATGAGGAAACTGAGGAGCTAATAAGTGTCTAAGGTCTAACTGGAACTCATGAAGATGACTTCTTCCTCATTCCAAGCTCAGTGCTATACACTGTGCCACCTAACCATTTCGTGAAAATAAAGATGTTTATATATTTTTCCTATCCAAGGTAAAAAATCCTCTGAATCCTTCCGCAAACCCCAGGTTAAAACCACCTTCCTTAAGCAGATGAAATCACAAGACAATATTTTCTGTTTTTGTTTCTGAATTGGCTAGGTTGTAACTGGGTGACACAGTGCATACAGCTAAATCCAGAATCAGGAATTCCTGAGTTTGAATCCAGAATCATGTGCTTAACAAGTTGTGCAACCCTGTGCAATTCACTTAACCTCTTAGTTTGAATGTCCTCATCTCTAAAATGAGAAAATCAAATAAATATCTCTCTTCCATTTGTTTTTGTTCTCCATGTCTCATCAATAAATTAAGGGTAACCAAATATAGATTCCTTTTTTCAAATTCAAATAAATCTTAATTTATATTTCACACTAATTAGATTTGCAAAGTTGAACAAAAGAATGAAAATAATAATTAATGGAGGAGCTTCAGGACAACAGGTACATCGATACACTGTCGTTGAAGCTATAAAGTAGTATAGCAATTTTGGAAAGCTATATGGAACTATGTGCAAAAATTACTAAATTGGCTTATACTTTATTACAATTTTATTTTTTAATCATAAAAGTATTTTATTATTTTCCAGTTACATGTAAAGATAGTTTACAACATTTTAAAATAAGATTTCTAGTTCCAAATTGTTCTCCCTCCCTCCATTCCCTTCCCCCTCCCCAAGACAGAAAACAATTTGATAGATGCTATATATGTAAAATCACATTAAACATATTCCTGCATTAGTCATGTTGTGAAAGAAGGATCAGAACAAAAGGGAAAAACCTCAAAAAAGGGAAAAAAAAACCAAAGAAAAAGTAGAAACAGAATCTGTATTCAGATTCCACAGTTCTTTCTTTTTTCTTTTTTTTTCTTTTTTTTGATGTTGAGAACATTTTCTATCATGAGCTCTTTCAAACTGTTCTAGATCATTGCACTGCTGAGAAGAGCCAAGTCTATCACAGTTGATCATCACACAATGTTGCTGTTTCTGTGCATAATGTTGTCATGGTTTTGTTCACTTCACTCTGCCTCAGTCCACTTAAGTCACAACTTGTTTAGCCATTCCCCAATTGAAGGGCATTCCCTTGATTTCCAATTCTTTGCCACACAAAGAGAGCTGCTATAAATATTTTTGTACATGTGTATACTTCTTAGCCAGTACCAAATAATTTTTTTTAATTTTTTAAATTATTTTTTCCCATTACCAAATAGTTTTGATGACTGCTGCTTTATAGTATAGCTTCAGATTTGGCATGGCTAACCCACCTTCCTGTGCATTTTTTATGAGTTCCCTTGACATTTGTGACCTTTTGTTCTTCCAGATGAATTTTTTTGTTATTTTATTCTAGCTCTAAAAATAATTTTTAGGTATTCTGATTGCTATGCACTGAATGAGTAAATTAATTTAGGTAGAATTGTCACCTTTATTATATTAGCTTGGCCTATCCATGAGCAATTGATATTTTCCAATTATTTAAATCTGATTTTATTTGTGTAAAATGTGTTTTATAATTGTGTTCAGAGAGTTCCTAGGCTTGTCTTGGCAGGTAGACTCCCAAATATTTTCTATTGTCTACAGTTACTTTAAATGGAATTTCTCTTTCTATCTCTTGCTGTTGAGCTTTGTTGGTCACGTACAGAAATGTTGATAATTTATGTGGATTTATTTTACATCCTGCAACTTTGCTAAAGTTGTTAATTTTTTCAAGTAGTTTTTTAGTTGATTCTCTAAGATTCTCTAAGTATATCATCATATCATCTACAAAATCATATTTTTGTTTCCTCCTTGTCTATTCTAATTCTTTTAATTCCTTTTTCTTCTTTTATTGCTAAAGCTAACATTTCTAGTACAGTATTAAATAATAGAGGTCAAAATGGACATCTCTGTTTCACCCCTGATCATATTGGGAATGCCTCTAACTTATCTCCATTAAATATAATGTTTGCTGGTGGTTTTAGATAGATACTGTTTATCATTTTAAGGAAAACTCCATTCATTCCTATGCTCTCTAGTGTTTTTAATAGAAATAAGTGCTGTATTTTGTCAAAAGCCATTTCTGCATCTATTGAGATAATCATATGATTTTGGTTAGTTTTCTAGTTGACATGGTTGATTAGGTTGATAGTTTTCCTAACATTGAACCAGCCCTGCATTCCTGGTATAAATCCAACCTGGTAACCAAATATAGTTTCAAAAAATTTCAAACTCCTATGGAAGTCATCTAGTTCAATCTTTTCATTTTGCAAATAATGAAAACTGAGGTTTGGACTTAATTAAATAAACAAAGGGAACCACGTGAAAAACTGAGTCATTTCTCTCATAAGTGAGATGTCTGTGAAAGCTTTAGCCTCTTGTTATTTTCTCTAGGAATGAGAAAGTTAAAATGCCTTCAGAAGGTAAATCAGGTGATGAGCTTTCTTGGATTACCCCAAAGTTTTCTGGGTTCTTTTTTTTCACTTTGTACCCCTGTTGTGTGATTACTTCAATTTGCACTTATGGGCCTAACACTCTGAGTATATCATCAGCTAAGGGGGAAAAATATGCACTGAGAATTTTTATTTAATCAAAGTCCTATTACTTTTTAAACATTCCTTTTTTGATGGTAGAGTAACGGGAGACTACAGAACAGCAAACAAGCCATTTAGTTCTCAAGATTCCTCTCTTGCTAATGTCTATGGGGGATTATACATCCAATTTCCCCCTCTAATGATTTACAAACCTTGACTTTGGAGTGAAAGAAAAAAAAGCACATGGCTAGAGATGTGCCCATGGCAATTATGGGGATACTTATAGGTTTTGCTATATGGTCCTGGGCAGACTGAATATGGAATAAATGTGTTATACTGAGTGGGAGAGGGGAGAGAGAGAGAGAGAGAGAGAGAGAGAGAGAGAGAGAGAGAGAGAGAGAGAGAGAGAGAGAGAGAGAGAGAGAGAGAGAATGAGACTTTCCTTACTAGGTTTTTTCTTCTACTCCAAAACTGTCTTCTAAGCTCCACTGTAGGCTACCCTCAGATGGAATAATATTCATTAATCTTGATGGAAGGTATTAAAATGTAGTAGCAAGTCATAGACTTCTATAACTAAAAGGGATCTTGAGAGAATGGCCTAGTTCAATTCCTTGACTTTGGGCAAGTGGATTTTCTATTACTCAGAAGAGCTAGCCATATCTTTTCTTCCAGCTCTGCAAGAGTAGAAACAAACTACTTTTTATTTTGTCTTATCACCAGCACCCCTTGACTAGGGTGCCCCCTGGCTTCCTTTTTTGTCACCTAAACCATTGATAACACAGCTTTTGCTACTTTGGCATGTTCTTTTATAACAACAACAACAATAAATCAACCAGTAAACATTCATTAAGCTCCTACAATATGCCAGGTACTAGGCTATTTTATAGTATGTATATGTATACATATACATACACACACACACACACATATATATACATACATATACATATCTATATATCTATAGATATAGATAGATAGATAGATAGATAGATAGATAGATAGATAGATAGATAGATAGATAGATAGATAGATAGATTTTTTATTTAGAGAGGCACCTGGATTTCTCAGTCAATAGAGCTAGATCTAGAGTCAGGAAGACATGAGTTCAAATCTGGCCTTAGACACTTACTAGCTGTATGAACAAATTCAAGTATCTTAACTTCTATTTGCCTGTGGAGAAGGAAATGGCAAACTACTTCAGTATCTTTCCCAAGAAAACTCCATGGACACTATTGGCATGCTATGGTCCATAGAGTCACGAAGAGTCAGATGCAATTGAACAATTTATATATACACATATGTGCAGAGATTTGAATACATGTTTATGTATAGTATATGATACACACATATATTATACAAATACATGATAAACATAAACACATATACATATGGAGACATGTATGTATGTGTGTGTGTGTATGTATGTATGTATGTATGTATGTATTTCTCATTTGAGTTTCACAATAACCCTGCATGGAAGCTGCTATCATTATACCCATTTCACAAATTAAGAAATTGAGAACAAAAGAAGTTTGTGCCTCTTTCCAAGAATCTGAAAGCTAGTAAATGTCTGAGGTAGGATAACAGTTCTGGTCTTTCTTAATCCAAGATGGGCATTTTAGCCAATGCATCACCTTTTCTGTCTTTGCCTGTAGAGAAAAACAAAACCAAGATAACAGGCATGACAACTTGTTGGCTTCCTGTCTCTCTCAGGCATTGGGTTCTAGTGATAAAATGTTGTACTTTGACCAGATGCAATTTTTTTTTGAATAGAATTTTATTTTCCAAAATATATGTAAAAACAAATTTTAACATCAGTTTTTTTAAAAAAAAAATGTTCCAACTTCTCTTCCTCTTCTATTCCCACCCCCCCACCCACTAGAACTCAAGCATTTCAAAATAAATTATACATGAGTAGTCATGGAAAACATTCCCACATTAGCTAGGTTGTGAGAAAAAAAAAAAACAGTCAAAAAACTCCCCAAACTTCAGACTGAGGAATTGTCAAAGAGAAAAAACATTTTTTTAAAAAATGTGTTTCCAGGGGCAGCTAGGTAGCGCAGCGGACAGAGCACTGGCCCTGGAACCAGGAGCACCGGAGCCCAAATTGGGCCCCAGACACCCAACACCCACCAGCCGCATGACCCCGAGCAAGTCACCCAACCCCAATTGCCTCACCAAAAAAAAAAAAAAGAAAGAAAAAAAGAAAAAAAATGTGCTTCCATCTATTTTCAGATACTATCACTTCTTTCTCTGTAGATGGGTTGCCATTTTCATAAGTCCTTCAGGGTTATATTGAACCATTGCCTTGCTGAAAATAACCACATGCTTCCCAGCAGATCATTTTACACTATTGCTGTTATTTTGTATACAGTGTATTTCACTCTGCTTCAGTTCATGTAGGTCTTTCCAGGTTTTTCTAATAGTATCCTGTTCATCATAACCTAAATAATGTACCTTAAACTTGACAAAGAATTTTCTTCATATTAGCCCAGCAAAGTCATCATAACTATTTCCCTCCATTATATTCCCTTCCCATGATATTTACTCTATTTTCTATCTTCTTTTAAACTATTCCTCCTCAAAAGTATTTTACTTCTGACTGGCCCCTCCCCTACTCTGCACTCCCTTTTTTTTTTTCACCCTTCCTTCCTTATCCTCTTCCCCTCATACTTTCCTATAAGGTTAAATAGATTACTCCTCCCAACTGGGTGTGAATGTTATTCCCTCCATGAGCCAACTCTGATGAGTTTAAGGTCTTTGAGCTAATTCTATGTTCCAAATTTTCTTCCTCCCTCTCTCCTCAACCCTCCCTATGAAATCAAGCAATTCAATATTTCATACTTGTGCCGTTATGCAGAACATCTTCACCTTCCTTGAAAGTATTTTGCTTTTTACTACTCTCTCCCAGAATCAGCCCTTCCCTCCTTCCCCTCTTCCCCCACCCCCTTATCTCCCTCCTCTCCCTCAGGGCAAAATATATTACTATACCCACTTGAGTATGTATGTTAATCCTTCTTTGAGTCAATTCTGATGATATTAAGGTTCACTCACTCCCCAATTCCTTCCCCCTCTTCCCCTCCCCTCCATAAGCTTTTTTCTTGTTTCCTTCATGTGAACAACCTCTCCCCAGACCATCTCTCCCCTTCCCCCTCCCCCAGTCTATTTCTCCTACACCTCAACCCTATTTTAAGCATGTCATTATGGGTTAGTTAGGTGGCACAGTGGACAATGCACCAGCCCTGGACCCAGGAGGCCCCAAGCTCAAATCCAGCCCCATACATAAGATACTCCACAAAAAACAAAACATAACATCCCTTCGTATTCAGTTCAGACCTGTGTCCTCTGTATTATCTTCCCATATAGGAATGTTAACAGTTTGATCCTTTAATATCCCTCATGAAGTCTTTTTCTTGTTTATCTTTTTATGCTTCTCCAGGGTCTTGTATTTGAAAGTCAAATTTTCTATTCAGTTCAGGTCTTTTCATAACAAATCTTCTTTCTCCTTGAAGTTCCATGTTTGCCTCTGAAAGTTGATGCTTAGTTTTGCTGGGTACATGATTTTTGGCTGTAGTCCCAGTTCCTTTGCCCTCTGGAATATCATATTCCATGCCCTCCGGTCCTTTAATGTAGAAGCTGCTAGATCTTGCTTTATCCTTATTGGAGCTCCACAGTATTTAAATTCCTTTTTTCTAGCTGCTTGCAATATTTTCTCCTTGACCTGGGAGTTCTGGAATTTGGCTATAATATTCCTGGAGGTTTTCCTTTTGGGATCTCTTTCAGGAGGTGATCAGTGGATTCTTTCAATTTCTATTTTAGCTTCTGCTTCCAGAATATCAGGGCAATTTTCCCTCACAATCTCTTGGAGGATGGTGCCTAAACTCTTGTTTTGGTCATGGTTTTCAGGTAGTCCAATGATTTTCAAATTATCTCTCCTAGATTTATTTTCTAGGTCAGCTGTTTTTCCAAGGAGATAGTTCACATTGTCCTCTATTTTTTCATTCAATTGGATTTGCTTTACTGTGTCTTGGTTTCTCATAAGGTCACTAGCTTCCATTTGTTCAATCCTAATTCTTAGGCAATTATTTTCAGCAGACAGTTTTTTAATATCCTTTTCCATTTGGCTTTTCAAACTGTTGACTTTTTTCTCATGACTCTCCTGCATTGCTCTCATTTCTCTTTCCATTCCTTCCTCTCTTTCTCTACATCTTCGTTCTATCTCTCCTACTTTCTCTTCAAAGTCCCTTTTGAGAGCTTCCATGGCCTGAGACCAGTTCATATTTTTCTTGGAAGCTTTGGATGTTGGAGCTTTGACCCTATTATTATCTTCTTCTTCTGAGGATGTATTGTGGTCTACCTTTCCCCCAAAGAAGTTTTTCATGGTCTTCTGCTTTCTCGGCCTACTCATGCTGGCTTACTGTTTCTTGGCTTTTTACTCCTAAAAGTGTAGAGCTGCTTCCTGGACACACCATTCGTGCTACAGCGTGGCTCAGGGGGTGATTGGGCTTCTTCTCAGCCTGCCTGGCTTGTGAGTAATCACAGCCCCTTTCTCTTTGACCCGGGAACAGAAGTCTGACTGAGCTCTGATTCTCTATGGTCCGAAGCTTGGCATGCTTTTACCCCTCCCCCACTGGGCCACCACCACTCGATTCAGCCCACTGGTTCAGACCCAGGGCGCTTTGCCCCAACTCCAGTAGATACTGCCTCCACTTCAGCCCGGCCTACCTCCGAACCCCCTCACCAGTCTGTGATCGGAGCCTCAGAAGCTGCTGGTGCGGAAGACTCTGACATGCGCTGGAAGCAGTGTCCCTGGCTGAGTCCAGACCGTGCACTGAGCTGTTCAGCCTGATCAGTAGGTAATCAGAATTGCCCTCTTTTGCGGAGAAACAGTCTCACTCTGTTCTTATGTGCATTAGGCTGTTCTGGGTTTTGATTTTTACCGCATTATTTGGGCGTGAATGGACGGGTTTATCTGGAGCTTGTGGGAGTCACAGCCTCTCCTCCGCCATCTTGGCTCCGCCCCCGACCAGATGCAATTTTATCATCGATGGCAGGTACTGGTTTTGCCAAGAATATTTGTTTTGCAGTAAGTTACTGTCATTTGAATTAGGAAAGGTAACAGCAAGGAAGATGAATCAAATGGATGCTTCCTCCCCCATATCTATTCCCTCCAGCCAAGCAGAGGAGGGATGAGGCTGAGGGAAGAAAAGAAAAAGAGGTATAATAAAATATTATGCCCTTTCCCCCCAAAAGGCTCTAAGCTTTTGGTTAAAACAAAGGAAAACCAAGCCCCATTCTAGTCAAAGAGGATAACTGAATCCATTGCCCAACTGGATGAGCATGAAGCAGCTAGTTTCAGGCTGGGGATGGGTGGTGGGTAATCTTTCTCTGCTTATGTGTGCCACATATAGTTGTTCTCTATCAGTAGTAGGAAATCTGGCAAAGAAGATTCAGTCAGCACAGAAAGGAATGGTTACCTGGGCCAGTAAAGGCAGTGAATAAGTGTCTAATTCTGGATTCATTGCATCCTAGGTCTCATGTTAATAGTGTGTGACTGTAATGCTCATAGGCTTATTACTCAGTCCCCTTCCATGGAAAGGTTTAATCAGCTAATAAGCAAAAGGAAGTGGTAGATAAACTACTTTTACAAATTCAGCCTCACCATTACACTAGCAGGTACATGTAAGAGACAATCCAATCATCTCTGATGCCTGGTATTAAAAATTTCTTGTTTTCAAATAACAAGACTCAAGTTCAATCCCTGGTTTTGATACAGATCAGCAATGTAATTCTGGGCTGATCACTTAGCAAAGGGGATAGAAATTAGCCCTGGACTCAGGACAGCTAGGTGGTGCAGTGGATAAAGCATGGGCCCTGGATTCAGGAGGACCTGAGTTCAAATCCAGCTTCAGACACTTCACACTTATTAGCTATGTGACCCTGGGAAAGTCACTTAACCCTCATTGCCCCACCAAAAAAAAATAAAGACTCCAGGTGCAAAACTTGGTTCTGCCACTTAATATCTGAATGACCATGGGCAAATAAGTTAACCTCTGAGGACCTCGGTTTTGTCATTTATAAAATGAGCATATTGGTCTACATGACCACTAAAGTCTCTGGTTCACAGTTAACTCATTTACTAAATGGAAATGATAATATTTATTTTACCTATCTCATGGAGAGTTGTTATAAGGAAAGTACTCTGCAAAACTTGGAGTGCTCTATCAGTTCGAACTATGAAAATATGAAGTGTTGGGACAATCACCATCCCCCAAATATTCTTCTCATCATTGTGTCAATTGGCAAGCATTTATTAAGCACTTATTGTGCACCAGGCACTATTCTAAGTGTTAGGGATACAAAAAGGCTCAAAAACAGTTCCTGCCTTCAAGAAGCTTATATTCTAATTGAGGAGATACCATATGAATAAATAGGTACCTATGAGATTTCTGAAAAGTAGATGTAAGGTAACATTAAAACAGAAAGCTAATGGCTATCAGTAAAGGTCTAATGTAGAAGGTGGCCTTTTAAAACAATGATGGCAACAACAAAACAAAACAAAACAAAAATTACAAATCTACTGGTAGGAATCTAATCCTTTGGGTTGACTTTGCAATTATTGAGTTCCTTTTTTAAAAAGCAAATACCTTGTGAGAAGGGAATGAGATAGCACATTCAGTTAATCAATAAGCATTAATTAAATGCCTACTGTATGCCAAGATCTGGGGTAGTCATTGGGCCCTTGCTCCCAAGTTTATATTCTGTCCACTATCCTCTATTAACACATTAGGTTTAAGTGGTTAATCATTTTTGCTTTCTAACCTGACAACTCACTGAAAGCAGAGAGGAAGAATTGAGTGCCAGAACCAGAGGCAGCAGTGAGGAAGGCAGGTGAAAGTGGCCAGAGGTAGAGCTGCCATGACAATTTCTACTTTTATAATCCCCATCAAAGGACACCAGGCAACTACCAGTAGTGCTAGTTTTGCTGGTCTCTCAGTGTTTTGTGGGAAGAGCATGAACTAGGTATCAGGACACCAAAGTTTTAATCCTATCTCTGGCACTAAATTTGCTGTGTGACCTTCACCTTGCAATTCCATTCCCTTTTCTTTCAGAACCTTAAGTTTTTTTTCCTTTCTAAAATGAGGGGCTTGGACAAGGTAATCTCAAAAATCCCTTGGAGCTCTAACATTCTTATTCTGTGATTCTCTCTGCTTTGCAATTTTGCCTTAGGGCCAGTCCTGACAACATGGATGGAAAATGAATTCTATCTGTCTCCTTACCTGCCTGGCCTACCTCAGTGCCAGGGCTAGCAAGCATCCTTTCTCTATCATCAGCATGGCTCTTCTAGATTCTGGGTTTGAGGAGTCTGTTGACACCAAACTTTATTTGTACCTTGGATCCATGGGTTTAGAGTTCCCTCTAAGGAATTTAATCTCTTCACATTATGGATTTTTTTTCCCAAAGAGGCAAACTGCTCACTTGACAGCTCTGAATGGAAACACGAGATTTCAGATGGTAGGGAAGACCCTCCAGGGAAAACCAACTTCAGAGTCGTTTATAAATTAGCGAGATTCAAATATTTCCTTCTGGAATGGGCCAGGGATGAGAAAACTGTCTTTGGGGAGAGGGAAACCTCAGAGGTTGCTGGTACCAAGTTAATGTGCAGCTAAAAATGGGAACACTATATGAGAGGGGGGGCGGGAAGAAAATCTCAGGAAAACTTTTCAGCTAAGTTAATTTTCTGTTCACCAAGTTCAGCTCTGAGTATAGAAGAATGGGGGAGAGACTGACAGTCCTTTATTAGGAACTTCTGAAAGCCAGATAAATCACCCATTGAAAAGTTACACTTCAAATTGTTTGTGACCAAACCATTTCTTTTGTGACTGCGTCTTCCTCTCATGGACTTTTCCTTCCCCTCCGGTCTTCTCCATTTCTCTTCCTGTCTGATTTATCTGATTCTCCCTCACCCTTCACCCCTCATCTGCTCCCCATCTTCTAACTCCAACACAGATTCTAGGTTTGTGGAGAAAGGTACCACAGGGTAGTAGAAACAGCTTCAGGTTGGTTGTCAAAGAACACACAGTGAGAGGTGGGATGCTGAACTCACAGACAAGAAAACTGAGGTTCTAGTTCTCCCCCTGACCCTGTACAAATCACTTAATCTCTCTATGCCCAAGGAATTTCTCAAATAATATTAATTGTAGCAAGGGTACCTACAGCCTGATGGAATTTCCTTATCTGTAAATTTTGTATGTCAATGAAATTTCAGGTCTTATCTCTATTAATATTCTTCAGATCAAAGGCCCTAGGCATCAATCCTGGCTCTTCTATTTAGAACCTGTGTGACCTTGGGAAAGTCACTTATCCTCTATATACTACAAAGTCTTTATCCATAAAGTAAAGGAATTAGACTAAATTATCTTTAAACATCCTTCTAACTCCACATCTATGACTCCACAACTCAGGACCTCAAGGGCTTGCTTTGCTCCCAACTTTGCCATGAACTGTTTCTCTTTTGTCTTTGGATACCCAGCTCCTGGTACAGAGTAGGCCCTTAATAATTACTTATAGATATCTATTGACTGATTGCTTGATTAATTAATCTGATGACAAAGGCACCAAACTGATGGTTGGATTTTAATACTTTGATCAGCTAGGGACTTTCCCCACTGCCTGAAAAAAAATCTCTTTAAGCACCAACTAATGTCTAGGCTCTAGAAAAAGAGAACAATTTTAGACTTGTAAACTTAGTCCAAGATAGACACCCTGACAGAGATATGTATTAATGGAAACAGAGCTTGACTTTGAGAAATTGGAAAGTTGACCTTTGGAGTTCTCTTTGCCATCCCTCTCAGTGCCTGTCTCTTGCTTAGCAGCATCTCTATTCTAAATACATATTCTCTGTTTTATTCCTCAACTCCAAATGCCTAAAAGTTGTCTTATTCCAATAGAGGTAACTTTTAGTTAGCTCTCAGAATGGCAAAGTAGTTACGTGGTAGAGAGCAAAGAGTACTGGACTCATAGTCAAAGGAATATTGACTCCACTTGTTCAGTTGTTTTTCAGTCATATGCAACTCTTCATGACCCCATTTGGGGTTTTCTTAGCAAAGATACTGGAGTGGTTGGCCATTTTCCTTCTCTAGCTCATTTTACAGATGAGTAAACTGAGACAAATAGGGTTAAGTGACTTGCCCAGGGTCACCCAGCCAGTAAGTATCTGAGGCTAGATTTGAACTCAGGAAGATGAATCTTCTTGATTTCAGGACCAGCATGCTACTGTGCCATCTAGATGCCCCATTGTCTCTACTACTGACTTACTATTTGTTCTTGGAGAAGTCCTCTCTTATAATTTTTTCAGCGACTTAGATAAAGGCATAGTCACAAAGCTAGGAGGGCTAGATAATGCATTTAAGGCTGGATCCCAAATGATCTCTACAAGCTGACACAAAGGAGCCAATTTACAAAGATGGAACTTAACAGGGATAAAGGTAAAGTCTTACACTTGTATTCAAAAAAGCAATTTTACAAAATTCAATATGAGATAACAGGGAAATATAGCAGCTAAAAAAAGTGGAAGGTGTGAAAGGTTACATAAATTGATTTTAGGTTTCATTTGGAGATAGTGCAGTGAACTGAGGGCAGCTAGGTGACAGAGTGGATGGAACAACATCCAGTCACTTAACCCTGTTTGCCTCAGTTTCCTCTTCTGTAAAATGAGCTGGAGAACCACTCCAGTATCTTTGCCAAGAAAACCCCAAATGGGATCACAAAGAGTCAGCCACTTGCTTAAGTAAAGTCACATGTGTACAAAGTAGAGCTAGAATTTGAACTCAGGACCTCTGACTTCAGATCCTGCATTTCTTCTGCTACACTATAGCAGAACTATCCAGCCATGGTAGTGTTCTTCTGGAGGGGGTGATATGTGACTACTTGATAGGGATGTTATCGAAGAAAATCTTGTTCAAGCATGATTTGAATTAGAGGGCCTCTCAGGTCCCTTCTGCCTCTGGGACTCTGTGATGTTAATTGTATGAACTTGAGTACCTTACTTAAATTCTATCCCAATTTTTCCCCTATGTGTATAGGGAGGGTCTTGAACTAAATGATCTCTAAGGATCCTTCTTAGCTCAAAATCCATGATTCTATGTTAATAAAACATGCTAGCTAGTTTGATGGTTGAAGGTATTACTTCTCCAAAAGGGAATTTGATTTTAATAGAAGACTCTTGGAAGCTGGAAAGCCTTCAAGCCCCAAAGGAATAAGTGTCTAATGATGGGATTTTAGGCACTGTGACTGAGCTGTAGTAAGAGCTGGTTTAGATAAAAGTAGGCAAAAGAGGCAGCTGCCTCGGGGCAGCATCTCAGGGTAGAGATGGGGCAGGGCAAAGAATCATAGACTCATATATGGATCAAGAGCTGGGAGGGACCACAGTGAAGCACTTTTTACCACTGCTTTAAAAAATGAATGCACATATTTTTAATGCCAGAAAATCCCACGTTCTATGACTTGTAGGTATTTATTTCATGATAAATCAGGTTTCATGTGTAGCAGTTAAGGTTCAGTGGACAACAGTAATGCATAAACATGCATAGAATAAAAGTACTAGACTTAACAAAGCACAGCAGAGCAGAAAGAAAGTGCCGGATTGGGAATCCAGGAGTCTGAGGGCCTGGGCTGAACTCTTGGTGCTGCCATTATGACCTTTGTTAACTTACCAGCTCTGTGCTTCACCTGTAACAAGAAGTTCCTTATTTCAATTCAATTCAACCAGCAAGTGTCTAACTATATATGGCTGGTAGCGTGCTGGCCTCTGAGGATACTAACACAGAGATAGAAAATAGTCATTATTCTATAGGAATTTATGCTCTTCTGTGTTGGACCAGGTGATCTCCAAGGGTCCTTCCAACTTCAAAACTCTCTTACTCTATGTAAAGGACTATAAAGATTAAGAGCATGGTATACGTTTCATTGAAGGGACACTTGGCTTCAGAGACTTAGCTGTCAAATGCTATTATGCCAGGAGTCATCAGTCTTATATACCCAGTGGTGTGCTAGTAAATGTTTAACAACCAGCTCTCTAAAAACAAAAAGCACCCCCCCCAAAAAAAAAAACCCACATGTATCCAGAGAAATATGAAGTGTTCATATTTCTCCATCACTTTCTTAAGTCTTGGCAATCAACAAAACAATATATAAATCCCTAATTTGTTGTATTAGCTGAAATAGGTGTAAATACTTTTACTGAAAATTTAACAATCTGTCCTTGTGAGCTGAGGACATTTCTTGAAGAACATTTTTTTATTCTTCTCTCCCTTTCCTAAATGTGCTTTTCCCTTCTATTCTTTCTTACTCAATGGGCAGACAAGAAGGCAGGTAACAAAAATTAATTGAGCAAGTACCATCTGTCACAATTGAGGGAAGTGCTGGAGATACAAATACAAATGTTAACACTGTTCTTCAGCAACCAGAATTGAGGATGGCCTCATCCATCTTCTCTCTGGAAGCTAGGAGATGACTGGATTCTGAAAGAAAACCTGAAACTTGACCAATCCCAAAGGGGAACTGGTTAATGACTAAAGCTCTTACCACCTTTGCCCCATTCTCACATAGGGCAGGGCCTTCATCTCCGCAATAAGGAGAGAATCTCATATCATTGGACTTTGGGACAGGGGTTCCACAAGCCAAAAGAAAAAATGCAGTCCCTGCTTTCAAGGAGCTTACATTCTGAGAGAAGTTGACTAATAGAAAAAAAAAATTTAAAAGGTGGGGAGGGGAGGAGATTAAGGTATCTTTCTAGAAGCATGGTAACCAAAGTCTGGAAGGTCAGAAGGACAGTCAAGAGGGAAATGAAGTTCAGCCAACATGATCCCTCCCCCAAAAATGGAGGTCCCAGGAGAACTCACCAATGTGAGAAGGAGGTTGGCATATTAGGAAGATTTTTTGGGGCGGGGGGGGGAGCTGCAGGGGAGAATGATTGTTCCAGCCTGAGGAGATCCCAAGTACTGAAGGAAATTACAGAGTGAGACTCCAGTTGAGGCACAGTGTTGACATCTTAAAAGTCAGAAGAAGAAACAGAAGGAAAATAAAGAGTGGGGAACCTTGTGCCTGTAGCAGGAGCTACAGGTATAATAATCATACAGTTAAAAATTGGGGTACAAACCATTCCCTTTTTTCTGTTATTTGAAAAACAGGGGGAGGAAGGGTATAAGTGTAGAGGGTATCCCTGGGAACCTGACCCCTCACATCTTCTTATTTAGGTGTGAGATTCCCTTTACAAGCTGAACTTCCTGTTAATTAGGTTAACACCACTGAGTTCTCTGCTCTGGTGTTGCCCATGACTCTTAACCTAGTCTTGATAATGAAATTCATGGGTACTTATCCCCTGGTTAACACTTCACTGTTGATGAAGGCAAAGTCTGAGCTAAATGCTTGGATTTCTAAAGGAAGAGATAGAGGACCCACTATCCTGCACTGGAACAGCTACTGTGTCTGAGCAGCCTCCAAATGGACCTCCCAAGGGACCATGTGGATAAAGGAACCATGTGGTCTCTTCCAGATGTCTTGTGTTCCAAGGAACTAAGTGCCCTGAGGATTCACAGAGAATCTTTGGACCTATCCAGGGATTGGAAGCAGTGCAGTGACAGTGGTACTGATGTACTGGACTAATTATCTTGAACAAAAGAACCTAGAACTATGGAATAGCAAGATTGTGATCAAACCATGGTTTTGGAGGAACAAACCTACACCTTACTCTTAACTGATGCTGTACACTATTTGATCTGTGTAGGTCCCGGGAGGGCAATCATTTCTCTGTCAACCCCAAACCATTTCCTTTACTTGGCTCAGAGGATGTCAACCCCATTGGAATATTGAATTAGTATAGTATAGTGGAGAGAGTGTTGGACCTGGAGTCAAGAAGACCTGAGTTTAAATCTCATCACTGCCACTTACAGCCTATTTGAAAATGGGTAAGTCATTTAAATTTTCTGAAACTCAGTTTCTTTATCCAGAAAATGGGGATAATAATATTTGATGGATTTCTAGCCAGAGGTGGAGTACGCCTAACAAAGGCTGATAAGAATATATTTCCCAGGTGTCTTGAATATTGAATGGAAATAGTTTTAAACTAAAAAGGCATGGTAGAGGGTTAAGACTGCCTGAGCATACCCCTAAACTTAGAAACTCCTGAGCAGAAGTTCTTAACCTTTTTTGTTGTTGTTGTTTCATAGATCCTACAGCAGCCAAGTAAAACCTATGGATCCTTTCTCAGAATAATGTTTTTTAGTGCATAAGACAAAATACATAGGGTTACAAATGAAACACATTATATTGAAATAATTTCATGGGCCTTTGGTTGAGAACAACTATATAGAGAACAGTCATAATGGAGCAAAGCATCTGAGATACCCAGAAATAAAAGGATAGAAAATCCAGTAAAAGATCCAGTAGTAAACTGTATGATCTCAAGTGTCTATACACAAATGCCTAAAGTTTAGACATAAAATAAAAGGAACAGAAGTTCTAATAGAAGAGGGGAAATTTGACCATATAACACAGGGGATGATATCCATTACTGGACTATGACTCTGAATGGGTGTTGTTGTTTGGTCATTTCAGTTGTATCTGACTCCTCCTGATCCCATTTGGAGTTTTCTTGGCAAAGATACTGGAGTGGTTTGCCATTTCCTTCTCCAGTTTATTTTACAGATGGGGAAACTGAGGCCAATAGGGTTAAGTGACTTGCCCAGGGTCACACAGCTAGTAAGTATCTGAGGCTGGATTTGAACTCAGGTCTTCCTGACTCCAAGCCTGAAGCTTTCTCCAGTGAGCCACCTAGCTGCCCTGAATGGTTTATTTTACTTAAAAGACACAGGATAGATTAAAGGTATAGTGCAGTAGCAGTATATTTTTATGAGGTATTTTCATATGAGGAAATCCAAGAAATAGGGAGTTTGGGGGTGAAGGTCAAAGGCATGAGAAAATAAAGTGATCTTGTCATTTGGAGTATGCTTTATAGATCATTTGGACAGAAAGGGGAAATAGGTGAGGGCTTTTGGAAACAGCAGAGGTATGATACAGTAATTAGTGATGCCTGAATTTAATTATTTAGATGTTGTAGCATATTTTCTCTCTGTTACTCTCTCTCCAACTCTGTCTGTTGTCACTATCTCTCTGTCTCTCTCTCTCTTTCTCTGTGTCTGTCTCTCCTTTCTCTTTGTGACTGTATCTGTCTGTCTGCCTCTCTCCAAATCAGAATAGTGAATAACTTCTTAACTTGCTTTATTGATAATTTTCTCTTTCAAAAGGTAGAGAAAATAAAAAGGGGAGAGTCCATGCTGGATCTGATTCTCAGTAACAGAGAACTAGTTGCTTGGGTGGAAATGAGGGGGAATCTTTATGAGTAAGTCACTTCTCCATCCTACAGTTTGTAATAGAAGAGAAGAGATCAGGAGAGTCAGACATGGACTCTAGATTTTGGAGAAACCGTATTTCAAAGGGTTCAGAGGAAGGATATACCTATCTCATGGACTTAAAGACTTCAAGGGGAATTCTCCCAGGTCAGAAGGGAGATACTCAAGAACAAAAATTAGAGGCCCAAAGAAACCAATTCCAGTGAGAAGGGGAATGGAATTGTCTGAAGAAACAGATATGGATACAAAGGGGACTCACTAACAAACTTAGATTCTAATTAGGAAATGTACAGAAGATGGAATAAGGTCAGGTAATTGAAGATGAATACAAGAACATGGGATGGTTCTATAAACACAGGGAATGTTGAAGCTCAGAAAGAGCTGAGAATGACAAGGGATGCCAAGGACGATGTGAATAGCAGCAGCAGCATATTTTTTGTAGGGGTAGCCTTATTGGGGGAAAAAGAAAGATGAAAGAAGTGATATAGGATTTTTGCTTAGGGTAGATAGGGTGATGATAATTGATATCAATGAGAGCAGCCTACTTACTTGTTACTTCGTTTCTGTTTTCTCTGCAAAGCCGAATGGCTTTTATACTAAAAATGATAGAACAAAAATGCCTAAAATTGAGCTGAGACCTCTAAAAAGAAGTTAGTAAAAGAGCACCTAGCTGCCCTTGATGAATTCACATCAACTGACCTAAAATGAACTACATTTTCCATTCCTGAAAGTGAACTATATTTTCCATTCATGAAAGAACTGGCAGATGTGATTTCTGAACTACTGTCAGTGATATTTGGAAAACTGAAAATAGGAGAGGTTAGAGAAGGGCCAATTTTCTGAACAGAGTCTGCTAACTGTAGGCCATTATCTTTAATTCCTGGGAACATTCTAAAAAAAGAATGATTAAAAGGATGGTTGCTGAACAGGTAGAAAGGGAAGCAGTGATTACAAAAAGCCAGCAAGGCTTAATCAAGAACAGGTCATTTTTTTTTTTGATAGGATCACTAAATGAGAAGATGAGAGGGATGTTTTGATTATAGTTTACCTGGATTTTCCTAAAACATTTTTGTTAAAGAATCTCATACTATTCCTGTGGAGAAAATGGAGAGATAAGGATTTAGATGATAATATCTTCTATTGGATTCTGAATTGACTGAAAGGCTGGACTCAAAGATTTATTGCTAATGATTCAGTGTCATTGTGGCAGGAGGTCTGCATTGGAGGAAACCAGGGATCAGTGCTTGGCTGTGGGTTATTTAACATATTTATCAATGATTAAAGAAAAGGCTATGTTCTTCAGATTTGTAAATGACACAAAACAGGAGAGGTAACATTACTGAAGACAGTATTAAGTGCCCCAAAGATCTTGATAAGCTATACAATAAGCTAGTGCTAATCAAATAAGAAAATCAAAGAGGATGAATGTAAAATGTCTTGCACAAGCACACACACACAATCATTTTCATAAGTATATGGTGGAGGGGCAGCTAGGTGGCATAGTGGATAAAACACTGGCCCTGGATTCAGGAGTCCCTGAGTTCAAATCTGGCCTCAGACACTTGACACTTACTAGCTGTGTGACCCTAGGCAAGTCACTTAATCTTCTTTGCCCTGAAAAAAAAAGTATATGGTGGAGGATCCATAGATAAGCAGCAGCTTATCCAAAGAGATCTATCAGGTTGTGAACTGCAAGCCTAATATGAGTCGGCAGTGTTATATAGCGGGAGGCAAGCTAATGTGATCTTTGGACAAATTAGGAGGCACTTAACATCTGGAAATAAGGAAATTATATTCCCATTATATGCTGCTCTTGTTGGACTTTATATCTATTATTATGTTCAAATCTGGTGGCCATGTTCAATCAATCAATAAATATTTATTAAGTGCCTACTATGAGCACTATGCCAAGTGCCTGGAATACAAAGAGAAAACAAACACAATGACCCTGGTTCTGAAGGAATTCACAGTGTAATGGGAAAGACATCATGCAAACAATTCTGTATAAACATATATAGAGGGGAAATTGGATATAATCTCAGAGTAAAGGCACTAAGATTGAGGAAGACTGGGAAAGACCTCTTGTAGAAGTTGTGACTTTAGCTCAAACTTGAAGGAAGCCAGGCAAGTTTCCTTTAAGGAAGCCAGAGATGAAGAGGACATGTAGGCAAAACTATGAAAATGCCCAGAATCATAAGATGTGAGGAACAACAAGGTCAGTGTCACTGGATCATAGAGTATGTTGTAGAGCTTGAAGAGACTGGTAAGGTAGGAAAGGACCAGGTTATGGTGGGCTTTAAAAGCCCCAAAGAGGTTTCATATTTGATTATGGAGGCAATAGGAAGCCCCTGGCATTGATTGAATGGCGGGGGGCTGACATGGTCAGACTTCTGCTTTAAGAAGGTCAGTTTGACAGCTTAGTAAAGCAGTATTGGTGAAAGATCTGAGGCAGGGAGACCATATGAAGATCATCTCAAGGAATTTAGCCCAGAGAAGAGAAGGCTCAGTTGAGGCATGATAGCAATTTTCAGGTTGTTGAAGGGTTGTTATGTGGAAGAATAATTAGATTCCTTCTGTTTGCCCCAAGAGAGCAGAGCTAGGAGCAATAAGTGGACATTGCAAGACAAATTTAGTCTTGATATTGGGAAAAACACCACCACCACCATCAACACACTTTCTAACAATTTGAGCTGTCCACACTAGTACAGGCTGCCTAAAGAGATGCTGGCTTGGCCCTCTTTAGTCTTCTTCAAAGAGAAGTTAGAAAATTACTTGAGAGCATTCTGTGACTGTTATTCTAATGCCTTTGTCACAGGGTTGTTGTGAGGTTTAAATGTAACAATATACCCAAGGAGTTTGCAAAATTTAAATCACAATTCTAATCATTATCATTTGGAGTAGTAGGAATAGGAGTAGTTTTAGTACTAGTAATAGTAATAGTAGCAGTTGCAAGAGTAATAGTTGTAGTAGTAATAGTAGCAGTAGTTGTAATAGTTAAAGTAGTAGTAATAATTGTAGTTGTTGTAGTAGTAGTAGTAGTAAAAATTGTAGTAGTTATAGAAGTAATAGTAGTTGTATTAGTTATTATTGTTAGTAATCTGAAGGACTTTATAGATCCTGGTAAAAGGTAGACTCATCAAAGGAGTGAGTTGGGACAAGGGAGGCTTATGCAGATTAGCACTATGGATTTGCAGGATCATAGATCTAGAATTGGGAGAAGCCTTAGAAATCATCCATTAACCCCCACCCCCCCCCCCTTTTTTTTATAGATGAGGAAACTGGGGTCCTGGGGACATTAAGTGATTTGACAAAGACAGAGCTGAGATTTGAATACAGGTGGTTGAAAGAATAATTTAGTATGTCTGGAAAACTTATTAATTATTATAATTTTTAAACCCAACTGGAGATTGTTTAGGGCACTTAGGAACCACAGTGGCTATAATACCTGGTCTGGAGTCAGGAAGAGCTAAGTTCAAATCTGGTCTCAGATATATACTAGCTGTGTGACCCTGGACAAGTCACTTAATCATGTTTGCCTTGGTTCCCTCATCTGTAAAATGAACTGAAGAAGGAAATGACAAACCATTCCATTATCTTTGCCAAAAAAAACCCAAATGGGGTCACAGAGTCAGAAATGACTGGAACAACTCAACAACAACACATTAGCATAAAAATGTGAATAAATGGACAATTAATTCTGTTTGAAACCTGGAATAACTAAAATAATGTTATCATAGTTTATGTGCTGAAAAGAAGCAATTTTAATATCTATAACTACTAAGTAAATTATTTTATATCAATATTAAAAATTCAGTTTTTAATAAAACATTTTAAAAAATATTGTCTTCTATTTCATGGAGAAGTATGGATTCATTAAAAGCATTGAGTAATTTCTCAAGACAACACTGACCAATTTCACCCTTGCATTCATCTCTGGGCCAAGCTCATTGTGCATCTATAGGGTATATTTGAGATATGTGTACTGATGTATCTATTTCTTTGATTTGTCCCTTGAAAAATTTGCTATAATCTAGAGAGGAGGTACTTACTTTTAAGTATTTTTCTTTTTTAGTCAGTTCGTTTTGTTTTTCCATTTGCATATTTTATTAGTTAAATTATTGGGGTCCCCAACTGTTTCTAGCTAAATTTTGGGGGGGCAGACTGGGTTTTCTAAAATATTGCTACTTATTAATTAATGGCTGTTTAGATAATAATGGCTATTGCACCAATTTAGGCAGTAAGCATTTATTATTAAAGTATGTTAAATGTTAGTAGAGTATATTGACCGTGTGGCAGTTAACACAAGCTGAAACACCCCCCACCCCCACCCCAAGACCATATATTGTCTCTAAGAGAGCACATGGCCGCAAGCAGAGTTCAGAAGCCCTACATTACCTATTCTGGCCTATGAGGATAGTGTTCACCAAGTGGGCAACAATTTAGGCAGTTCTGATGTGTTTTTTTGTTCGTTTTTTTTATTTTTTTTGGTTTTTTGTTTTGCGGGGCAATGGGGGTTAAGTGACTTGCCCAGGGTCACACAGCTAGTAAGTGTCAAGTGTCTGAGGCCGGATTTGAACTCAGGTACTCCTGAATCCAGGGTTGGTGCTTTATCCACTGCGCCACCTAGCCGCACCCTAGTTCTGATGTGTTTTAAGGCTTGATACAACTGACACAATGTCATCTCCAACAAGAGCACTTGGATGATCTCACCACCAATACAACATTTCCATTTTAGTTCGGGGGAAGCTATGTGGCACAGTAGATAGAACACTGGCCCTGGAGTCAGGAAGACCTGAGTTTAAATACAGCCTCAGTCACTTACTGGCTGTGTAATCCTGGGCAAGTTACTTAACCCTATTTGTCTCACTTTCCTCATCTGTAAAATGAGCTGGAGAAGGAAATAGCAAACCACTCCAGTATCTCTGCCAAGAAAATCCCAAATGTGTTCTTGAAGTGTTAGAAACAAATGAACAACAAAACTTTTAGTTTTATGTTGGACATCCTCTGTGATGAAGACAACTATCTCTGGTGACCATGAATTTCCCTATTTCTTTACTTTACTTGATGTTATTAATAAAATGGTTGTTGAATAAAATTTTCTGTTATATATCTCAAGAAATTTTATATGCTTTCAGCATATGCATGGTAGAAAATTCATTGACCAAGAATCTTTAAGGCAGCATTTAACTCTAATGAATCAGGTGCTTTTGTTTATAATCAAATCAGATCTCAGTAGGATCTCATATTCTCTACAACTTTCAATCATTTGCATGACTTTAAAGACACTATTTATTGTAGAAGATCTTTAGAAAAAAGGCTGCCTGTTGCTTTATCATGGGCCCATCAAAGATACCTTCCATTTATGTATAAATTATCCCCATAAAAATTTCATAGATATGAGAAAACAGACATACGAATGGGTGGTTATTGATAGTCTCTTGATCACTTTTTTGATAGTAATAAAATCTCTGATTTTTCCTGAGCACTTTTTATCCTCTTTTCAAGTGTCTTAAGTGAGACTTTAAGTATTAAGTCTTTCAGTCCCTCAGTGCCTTCCAATCATTTCACCTCTTGTGAGGACCTCATCTGTTCATCTCGCATATTTAATTCCTAAAACTCTTGGTTATCTGGAGTTCAGGCCTAGAGGAGGAAAAAAAAGACCCAGAAAACTAGAAAGAGGGAAAAGATGTGAGAGAAATAGATACATAAAGAGGAGACAGAAGTGATAGTGAGGGATAACATTAAAAATCTATAAAAATCAGAGGAAGAACTCAAAAGATCACAACAGGCTAAACCCATATAGCAAAGGGGCAAACTCTCTTTTCAGTGTTATTTAATATATTCACCTTCACATACTTTAACTTCTAGCCAAATTGTACTATTTCTTTCACCCTGTTCTCATCCAGTTTACTCCCATTTTAAGGCTTTTGCTTATATGGTATTGTACTCCTCCCACCTTCTCCATTTCCTTTCTTCAAGGCCTAACTCAGGTGAAATCTCCTCTCCCCAGAGACAATATTACCTGATCCCCTCATTCAAAAATTATCTCCCCCTCATCAGAATTGTTAGTACTTTGAACTTATCACATTCTGCCCTATATGGTACTTATTTTTGAAAATCGTATAGACATCAATTAGAATTTCAGTGTCTTTACGGAAGCCAGATTGCTTTATCTCATTTTATATCTGCAGAGGCTAACACAGTGCCTAACTGTAGTCGTTGATTAATATGTGTTTATTAAATTGAGTAACTCTTGTAATTCTTTCTTTGGAGGTTCTTTAGAGTTCATCGTGTCCAACCACTTTATTTTACAGATGAAGGAATTGAGCTTAGATGTCATGAGATCCTAAAGGGTAAGTTAGAGATCTGTTATTATTACTATAATTATTGGGCCAAATAGACATGGAATAATAATTTTTTTCATGGTTGATAAAATAAATATTTATTGAGTAGCATGTTTGGTTAAACAGACAAACATAATACTTGACCTCTCAGAAAGCATGAAATTATATATTAGAGTTGGAAGAGACCTCCAATGTTATGTAGACCAGCCCTCTGATTCTACCTATGAGGGGAAAGAGGCCCCCGGGAGGTTCTGTGACTTACCTGAGGTCACAAAGACAGTAAACAGCAGAGGTGGTACTTGAACCTGCATCCTCTGACTCTCAATCTAGCTCTCATCCCACTTCACCCCTTGGCCACCAATAATGATGGCTATAGCCCCCAAAACAGCTCACATCTCAGAGAAGGGATAATAATTTAAAGGAGACAAGAGGATGAAGTTGGCATGAGAATGACAATCCCCAGAGAATCTTTTTTCTAAAGTGCCAAATTTTCTTCCAGACCCAACAGAGACATCTAGAGCACTGCTGGACATAGGTATATGTCATACTAGGCCTTGTTCTGATCCACCCCTGACAGAAAATTGGTCTCATGCCCCCTTCCCTTAGAAGAAACTTGGCAGAAATAGCATCATAGTTTAGGAATGCTAAGTCTGATACATGTCAATTTAGAGCTGAGGAGCAGAGAGAAAGCTTGACAAATAAGCCCAGGAGTCAAAAACCTGAGTGTTTTGCCAGAAATATGTTTATCTTGTTAGTATTACTGAAGCCTATTTGCATAGGGAAGGGAAAGAAAAAAGCCTTATCTGTTTGTTCCCCTGTGGAACTACTCTCCCCTTCTTCTCTCTTCCCTCCACACGAAGTACGTACAGTTAGGTGTGGTATATTATTTAATCTGGCCTTTAAAATAAAATGTCATCTGGACCAGCTCTGAAAATTAAACTCTTCCGAGGCTTTTGGATGCTTCTCTGTAACTAACTTCAAAACTGAAATGCATATGGACGATCTCTGTGTTTTCAGTCTGTTTGAATCTGCCATTCTGTATGTCCTTTCATCTGCTTTCACAGGTCTGTGCTCTCTTTTCCTCTGCACCTACCACCCACCCCTTACCTGGTTCTATCCTCACCTTCCCATATGGCTTGGCTGCTCTTACTTTATTCTATATTGAATGTTCTCCTTTCCATATTTAAATTTTCCTAATCTCCTGCCTCTCTTTGGCGCATCCTCACATGGATTTCAAAGCCCGGAAAATTGGCATTTTCTGTTATTCTGATTGAAAAGGTCCTTTACCCTCTGTTCAATTCAGCCACCTGTATTGTGCCGAAAATTCCAGGCTGATGCATACTCATTCACTTGAAACAAACTAATTTAAGGACAACTCTCTTGTGGTTTTAGTTCCTCAAAATAAGGACTGAGGAGCTAGGAAAGGCCAGCTCTTTAGTCAGGAAACATGAAACCTGCTTCACACAGACCCATAGGTTTGGTGATTTCAAAAGCAGATTTTTAAACCTGCTCCCATTCACTTTTCAGTTTGGTATCTAAGTGACCCTAGATACTTTTTCCCAGGGCAGTGTTTTTTAAAATCAATATTAGGGCCATTGTTTGTTGCCAAAATAAATCCATCAGCTTCAGATCCTCCAGATATATCCTGCCTTCCCCTTACCTATCCAGCTCCACACCGCCCCCCCCTCCCAGTGACTCAGCTCCCTTGGGAGCATTATTAACAATGAGGAGGATTAGAAACAAATGAGAGTGCACTATTAAAAATAATCAGTAGTACAACATATGCCTACAAAAAAGATTACAGGTCCTTGCACAATGCTGCTATTCAATGAACCATTAAAAAAAAAAAACTATAGCATGCCATTGTTGGGGTTGAATATGGAGACCTGCAACACTTTATTGGCCTTCTTAGTTCCCACACAGGATATGTGAGGGAGCTTCTGGTCTACATAAAGAGATAAGACATACAGACATGAAAGATTTAGTTTTATAGCATATGAAACTCAACATATCTGAAAACTCTTGCTGTTTCTCTCCAACCTCTTCCTATAACTTTAAAATATCAGTCCCGTCTGATTCTATCTACCTCACCCTATATATTTCCCATTTCTTCTTCCTCTGAAACTACCCCAACATCAGTCTTTACTCGCATGTCTTGTTGTCATTTCAGTTGTGCCTAACTCTCCATGACCCCATTTGGGGATTTTTGGCAAAGATACTCTACTAGTTTGCTATTTCCTTCTCCATCTCATTTTATGGATGAGGAAACTGAGGCAAACAAGGTTAAGTGACTTGCCCAGGGTCACACAGGTAGTAAGTATCTCAGGTAGGATTTGAACTCAGATCCTCCTGACCCCATCCATTGTGACACCTAGCTGCCCTTGCTTCCAATACAACCACGTTAATTCAGGTCTTCATTTCTTATTTAAGCTTTTATCCTGGTCTTTCTTCCTCTGATCTAGTCCCTCCTCAAGCCATCCTCTCCACCACTGCCTGAGTAATCATTCTAATGTCTTGCTCTGCTAATGACATTCCTTCACTCAAAAGCCAAACCAAGCAAAAACCTTCAATGGCTCCCAATTGCCTACAAAATAAAAAATGAATTACTCATCTTGTCATGTCTCACAATCTGGTTTTAATCTAGCTATTCAGCTTTATCAAATATGACTCTTTTTATCTATTCTACATATCAGCCAAATCAGACAACTCAGGAATCCCTATTTTCCCATTGCCGTCTTTGGTCTCTGTGCCTTTTGTCACATGATCTTCGAAATGTAGTTTATATCTGTATCTGTGATGATTCACCCCTCACTCCTGGAATGGGCTCCCTTACTCCTACCACTGGTTGATGTCCTTTGTTTCTTCTAGGATGAACTCTGATGCTACAATTTCTATAGCCTTCCTTACCCTCACTACAGGTGAAAGTGGAACTTAGAATTTTGGGTGAAACCTCTCATTTTCACTTACCCTACTTCACCTAGTATGTTTGTTCTTTATATACTTGCCCTTCCACATTAGATTGTGGCTATTTGACAGTAAAATCTATGCCATACACCATCACTGTGCTCCACAAATATTGGAGGGAGCAGATTTATGATTTTTGTGGGGGAGACAGGGGAGTATAGAAAACTTCAAAGTGAGGAAATTCCTATAGCAATGCAAATAGACACATAAAAGCTCCTTGAGGGCTGGAACTATTCCAATTTTTAAGCCTAGGATGGTGTCTGACATATAGTAGGAACTTTATAAATGCTTATTGATAGATTGATCAATTGACTGTCCTGTACTTATAATCTTAGAAAAATTTCCAGAACAGATCACAACATTGAGAATTGAAACCAGGTTCTCTTGATGCAATAGCTCTCTAAGGACTACACCATGCTGCCTCTTGGTTTACACATACACATAATAGATACTAAATACATGTTGAATAAAATAATAAGGGGAACAAAAAAGAAGTGTTGTAAGGGATCAGAGGAGATTTGGTGGCCTAACAACTAAGGATGTCATCGCTTTAAGGAAAATTTTGATTTCCATTTGTGCTCTTCAATATTTGCTCTTGCTGAGGGGCAATATAGGCAGGAAGTTCAAAGAGCTGAAGTGTGTCATTAAATCCTCATTTTTCCTTCATCCTCCTTTTAGGTCATCTTCAGTTATAGGGAGAGATGAAACCTGGAAAGGATTTTCTTAGGTTGAGTCAACTAAGCTGTGAGAAATAATTATTAATAATTGATATCTTGGGGGAACCCAGTGATCTTTCCTTCTTTCTTAGTCCCTTCCTCCTCCCCTACTCAAGGTTTAAGTTCTTAAAAGTAAACAAAATTCATGTGGGTCAAAGCAGACCTAGGCTCAAAAAAGAGTCTTGGGTGGAAATAGATCCTTTTCTCTAGATAACCCAAGAAGTTATTGATAAAATTAAACTACATCTAGAGGAAAACTATTTTCCATTATCAGCTTGAGTAGGGGTCTTACATTCTTTCTCTGATATCATCCCTGGACTTCATTTTAATATTATCCACTTCCAATCATGTCAACCAATTAGACTTAAATGATGTTAACCAATTAGATTTGATTGTTAAGTGATGGACCATTTACATTTGGAAGGGTATATGAAACAAGACCTGACAGCCAAGAAGGCTCTTTGATCTGAGAAAGATGGCCAAAGGCCTCCTTTTATTAATAACCAATTGGCCTTATTAATAAAATGATTAAATTACCCTGAAATTATGTTTCTCATAATTTTATTTGTCACATAGTTAAGCATTTAATGTTGAATAAGATTTAGATATATTGAAGGAAATGAATAGAACTTTCCTGGCAAGGTAGTGTTCCTTTGGAATTGGTGAGTGATGATGGGAAATACCACAGGGAAAAATATTTGGGAGGATGCATTTTGGAAATCTTTGAATGCCAGGTTAAATAATTTAGATTTTGCCCACAAACCCTAGAGAGTAGTTTTTGGGGGGATAAAGGAGAGCTTTACTACATGTCCCAAGAAACCAAAATGTACATCCAGGTGATCATGCTTAGAGACATTCCATATGTTTCCTGCCTGTTTTAATTGTCAGAGATCTTTTACTAATACCTAAGAAACTACAGAATTGTGAATTGTCCATTTTTATTGTGATAACAGTGCATACTTCTCCTTTATTTTGAAATTTTATCCTGAATTATGAACTTAGCATCAATACACATGAACATTTTAGTATTCAAAGAACCAAAGAGAGTATTGTAATTTTCCATCAGATACAGTTTGGTTTGCTGTGTATATTAAATTTAACATGGCAATAACAAAATTGCCCTTTGTCCCCTTTTGAACTTCTTTTGGGTTGTGTGTATTATAAGATGTTTTAAAGATGCTCTTTTCTTTCTTTTTTGTACTGTTGCTACCTTAATACCTTCCCATTCCACCCCGCCCCCCATCCTTATCCCTGGACAGCCCTCCTTGCAAGAAATAAGTATAGATGAACAAAATAATTCAATATATTTAAAGATATATTCCTCATTTTGTATCTCTAGAACACAGCATGATTCATCCTTGGCCTTTTGAAGTCACTGAATTAACTGACTTAACTGTATTCCTTTAGTCATCTGCAACATTCAGTTTGTAGTGATTCTATGTGTGAAAGCAGGTGATGGCACAGAGACAAAGGGCTATAAATAATGAGTGAATCTTGTCATGTGTTACCATGTTCTGACTTTGGATCTTGTAGTTAAAGCTTAGAGGTAGTCGATAAATATTTATCAAGCACTTACTAAGTGCCAGGCACTGTGCTAAGTGCTAGATGTCCTTTCATTGCCTTTTCCCTGATGCCAGACATCACTACTGAAAGAAACACATGAAATGAAGCAACTTGAGAGGGCTGAGTCTTAGTGGTAAAAAGGGAAATCCTCACTAAGAAACCACAAGTGTGCTACAATGTGTTTGTAAAACGCTTCAAAACCTAGTCCTAACCTATATTTCCAGCTTCATTATATGTTGTTGTCCTTTCCATACTCCATAGTACATAGGACAAGATCCAGCTAAATTGATCTTCTCTCTGATCCTCCATATACAGAATCCAATATCCCATCTCAATGCTTTTGCATTCTTATCATTCAGTTGTTTCTGTCATGTCCGACTCTTTGTGACCCAATTTGGTGTTTTGGGTTTTTTTGGCAGAGATACTGGACTGATTAGCCATTTCATTCTCCAGCTTATTTTACAGATGAGGAAACTGAGACCAACAGGGTTAAGTAACACAGGGTCACACAGCTAGAAAGTATCTAAGGCTGGACTTGAATTAATGTTTTCCTGACTTGAGGCCAAGTTCTCTATACACTGTGCACCATGGTTTCTCCTCACTTAGTTCAGGAGACAATTCAAGCAGTACTATCCACATGAAGCTTATCCTGATTCCCCACAACTGCTAGTGTCCTCCTTCCATAACCACCTAATATCAGTCAGTCAACAGTCATTTATTAAGTGCTTACTATGTAAGTGACACTGTCCTAAGTGCTGGAAGAGAAGAATAGTCATTGCTTCTTCCTACATTAATTTACTTATTCAGTACCATATTAATTAAACTATCAACAAATTATTTTAGAGAGTTAGGAAAAATCATAACAAAATTCATCTGGAAGAACAAAAGGTCAAGAATATCAAGGGAATTAATGAAAAAAACACAAAGGAAGGTGGCCTAGCCAGACCAGATCTGAAACTATATTATAAAGCATCAGTAATCAAAACTATTTGGTACAGGTTAATAAATAGAATGGTGGATCAGTAGAATAGGTTAGGCACAGAAGACACAACAGTAAATTACTATAGTAATCTACTGTTTGATAAACCCAAAGACTCCAGCTAATGAGATAAGAATTCACTATATGACAAAAACTGTTGGGAAAACTGGAAGATAGCATGGCAGAAACTAGGTATAGACCAATATCTTATATTGTATACCAAAATCAGGTCAAAATGGGTACATGATTTAGACATAAAGGGTGATACCATAGGCAGATTAAGAAAGTAAGGAATAGTTTACCTGTCAGATCTATGGAGAGGGGAAGAATTTATACCAAACAAGAGATAGAAATCATTATGAAATGCAAAATAGATAATTAAATTAAAAAGTTTTTGCACAAATGAAACCAATGCAGCCAAGAAAGCAGAAAGCTGAGAAATAATTTTTATAGCCAGTGTTTCTGATAAAGGCCTCATTCAAATTTATAAGAATACAAGTCCCCAGTTGAGAAATGGTCAAAGGATATGAATAGGAAATTTTCAGATGAAGAAATTAAAGCTAAGTATAATCATAAGAAAAAATCTTCTTAATCACTATTGATTAGAGAACTGCAAATTAACACTACTCTGAGGTACCACCTCATACTTATCAGATTGGCTAATATGACAAAAAACCCTGAAAATGATTAATGTTGGAGAAGATGTGGGACAATTAGAACACTAATGCGTTGTTGGTAGCATTGTGAACTGATCCAACAATTTTGGAGAAGAATTTGGAACTATGCCCAAAGGGCTATAAAACTGTACATACTCTTTGACCCAGTAATACCATTACTAGGTCTGTATCTCAAAGAGATCATAAAAAAGGGGAAAAGACCAAGATTTACAAAAATATTTATATGAATTCTTTTTGTGGTGGCAAAGAAATGGGAATTAAGGGAATACCAATCAATTGGGGAATGGCTGAACAAGTTGTGGTATGTGAATGTTATGGAATACTATTATACTATAAGAAATGATGAGAAGGATGATTTAGGAAAAAACCTGGAAAGAGTTACATGAACTGATGCTGAGTGAAGTGAGCAGAACCAGGAGAACATTGTACACAGTAACAGCAACATTTTGTGATAATCAGCTATAATAGACTTGGCTCTTCTCAGCAATACAATGATCCAAGGCAATTTCAAAAGACTCATGATATAAGATGCTCTCTCTACATGCAGGAAAAGAACTATGGACTCTGAATGCAGATTGAAGCATACTATTTTCACTTTATTTGTTATTTTTCTTTCTTGTGGTTTTCCCCTTTTGTTCTTATTCTTCTTTCATGACATTACTAATATGGAAATATTTTAATATGATTATACATTTATAACATATATTAGATTGCTTGCTGTCCTGAGGAGCAGGGAAAGAATGGACAAAAATTAGAGCTCAAAATTTTATGGAAATGTATATTAAAAACTATGTTTATGTGTAATTGGAAAAAAATAAAATACTATTAAGGAAAAAAATAGTCCTTGCCCTCAAGAAGCTGACATTCTAATAGGGAAGAGAACAAACAATAATGTAGATACTAGAAATATGCAAGGCAGATGGAATATTATCTCAGATAGAAGGTTTCTTATAGAAGATGGAATTTATTCTCTATCTTATATGTGTATGTGTATGTGTATGTATGTGTATGCATGTACGTATGGGTATGTATTTTTTCCCTCAACAGAATGTTAGCTCTTTGAGAGTAGGACTTGTTTCTTTTTTTTTGTATTTGGGTCACCAGTGCCCAGCATAGTGACTGGCACACACACACACACTAAATACTAAATAAACATTTTTTGACTGATCCATAAAACACGATGTGAGTATTCCTGATGGGATCCCCTCCCTGGAGAGTCTTTCCTGACCTGAGTCTGCAGCATGCAATCACTGGTATTGAAGAATAAACATTTGCTTTTAAATCTGAAAGTTCTGGTTGCTCAGGATGTTGGTGCATACCTCTAATACATAATACAAGGGAAATTGAAAGCTAGTGAATCTCTAGAGCTCAGGAGTTCTGAGATACAGTAGGCTAAGCCAATCAGGTGTCTACACTAAATTCACTGAGGCGCTGGAAATGGAAAGCTACCAGAAAGGCTGAACCAGCACAGGTCAGAAATGCATTTGGTTAAAGTCCCTATGTTATTTAAAGTGGGATCAGGCTGTGAATAAATAGCCCTTGTACTTTTAGTCTGGGTGATATAGGGAGATTCACTCTTTAAAATGAATGAATCAGTGAATTAATAAACAAAATTTTGGAGCTAAATAGAAGTTCTCCAAACAGACTGTGGCCAATGCTCACTCAAATATGGGATTTTACAACAGCCCCACAGTTGGTTCATCTTCAGTCAAACAAGCCAGCCCCATTCTCTATCATAAAAACTGTGCCAAATCCCTTGGAATTTTCAGAGGCTGAATTTTTCTCCCATCCAGTCAGCTTCCAGGTCTTTCCCAGAAGCCCCCTCCCCACTCTCTCTCTTTCTCTTTTTTTTAAACCACACTTTGATTACGGTGATTTTATCTGGGGTCAGTGCTCAGTCAACTGTTAAATAAATTGCAAATTCTACAAAACACAGCCAGCAGAGTCATTACTAACTGTAATGCAACAACTTCAAGCAAAATTACATCTGGCTACAATGCTATTCAAATGCATAAATTATACCGCCTCTGATTATCTTAAAGAAAATTCAGCCATTAAACTTATTTTATAGGCACACAACCAGAGGAAGTGCCAAAAGGAATCTGTATATCCAAGAAGTCACAGGGGGGAGAACACAACACTATAATTGACAAACCTTTTTCTGCCTAGAGTCCTGTCTAATGTTCTCTTTTTCCCTCTCTCCTGATTCTCCATCTCCACCCACCACTAACATCTACAATACAGTGAGGGTAAGAAGGGGGTACAGCCTTACTGTGAGTTGGAGTGGAGCAGAGTAGCCTGGGGTTCCAACAGATTGAAAATCTCACCCTGTACCAAATGTTTCTCCACAAGGGAAGTATGCCTGAGTGGGTGTCAACTGGGAGTTGTGATTTAGCATGGCATAAACTAGAGTTCCACCCACGGTGATGTTGACTGAGTTGAGTTCTAGAGTTTATATTGAAGCTGTTCTGGGTGAGTAACCATGGTGTGCCATCTGAGGACCTACCTCACTGACTGTTCACCTGGACCCCCATACCAGTCTTGAGTCAGACTCAACAAGGCCGAGATTGTGCTGTTGCTACCAAAACAGGGACAGTGGATTCACCACCAAATACTGTTTCCTGGTCTTTATACAATCACTTAGAATTTCCTAAGCTTGCTCCAGCCATTGAACCTCTGATGTATGTAGTGGTGTTTTTACTGTCCCATTTTACAGACAGGGAATGATGACAGCAAGGCATGAAGCAAACTCAGACACTTTACTTGTGTGACCTTGGAAAAATCACATACCCTTTCTCAGTCCCAGTTTCCTTATCTGTTAAATGAAAATTATAATAGCACCTACCTCACAGGGTTGTTGTGAGGATTAAATGAGGTGACATCTGTGAGGCACTTTGCAAACCTTAAAGCACTATATACCTGTTACCTGTCATCAGCATTATCATCTGAAGTCAGAGGACCTGTGTGTGAAGCCTGGCGATGACACTTGGTCCCCTTGTGATGATGAGCAAGCCTCTTTACCTCAATGGGTCTGAGTTTGCTCATTTAGAGATGAAATGGACTTTAACATCCATCTCTTACATCTCTAGAATCTATGAATACTAGAGAGATGAAGTGATTTGTCCATTGCTCCACAGCATAGTAGTTAGAGAGCCATGTCTAGAACCTACATCTTTATGATAATAATGATAATAGCTAACATTTATATCTCATTTACTGTGTTCCAGGCACTGCACTAAGTACTTTACAAGTATTCTCTCATTTGATTCTCAGAGCAAGCCTGGGAACTAGGTGCTATTATCATCCCCATTTTGCATATGAGGAAACTGACACAAACAGAAATAAAATGACTTGCCCATGGTCACAGCTACTGAGTGTCTGAGGCTGGATTTGAACTCAGGTGTTCCTGACTCTAGGCCCAATGCTTTATCTACTGTGCTACCTAGCTGCCTCTAGCCTCACTCCTACTCAACTATTATTTCTGTTACAAGGGCAGCACTACATAAAGAAGATGGTGGGTCAATGATGCATGATCATGGTAGACCATGATCATATTAGAATGGAATGAAATAGAATAGAACAGAACAGAATAGAATAGACCAGAGTACCACCCCTTCACTAGTCATTCTTTGTTCTAAAAACATATCTGTGCATATACATTTGTGTGTATATGTATGTATACAAGTATATGTGTATATGTATATATACAGGTTTCTGTATGTATATAGGGTGTCCCAAAAGTCCTAGTGCACTTCTATACTATTAAAGCATAATCCTGAGCTTTTTTTTTTTTTTTTTGGTGGGGCAATGAGGGTTAAGTGACTTTTCCAGGGTCACATAGCTAGTAAGTGTCAAGTGTCTGAGGCTGGATTTGAACTCAGGTCCTCCTGAATCCAGGGTCAGTGCATTATCCACTGTGCCACCTAACTGCCCATGAGCTTTTTAAAAAATATTTTAAAGCATTAGCTATTAAAGCTTAAAATTACACTAAAACATTTGGAACAGCCTGGGTATACTGGTTTAAAGCCTGTAAGTCATGTTCCTCACAATATCCCTATGAGATAAGTAGCCCAAGTACTACAATTCCCATTTTGACAATGGGGTTCAGAGAGTTTAATTGAGCTCCTCATGTTCAAACAGTTAATAAGCATCAAAGTAGGGATTTGAATACAGGTTTCCTGGTTCAAAGTACAGTTCCACTATACTATTGATCAGGAATGAATAGTGAATTCAATTCCATTTGAACAAATGTTAATTTAAATGCCTACTACATGCAAAGCACATAGAATAAGATATGAATTCCTAGAGCACAGGGAAAAGTTTGTTTTCTTTTTGTATCCCCAGTGACTAACACAAGGAATACTGCACCATGAAAATTTAAATGCGTGTGGTATAATGCCATATAATAGTAGTAGCTCGTGCTCATATAGTACTTACTATGTGCCAAATCCTGTGCTAAGTGTTTTGCTATTATTATCTCATTTGATCCTCACAATGAATGGCCTTGAGAAGTAGGTGCTATTATTAGCCCCATTTTATAGTTGAGGAAACTATGACAAACATAAAAGTGATTTACCCAGGGTCACACAGCTAGGAAGTATCTGAGCAAGTATTTGAACTCAAATTTTCCTGATGCTAGAGTTACTGCTTTACCCACTGTGGCACAAGGAAGGAAGGGAAGGAAGGAGAAAACGGAAAAAAGAAAGGAAGGAAGAAAAGTTGGTTTATTGTGTCATGATTTATTGTGATGTAGCCCTAATTTTATAAAATTACTTATTCTGTCCATTTAGAAATGAATAATATCCCTAAAATCAATGCAAATAAGCTGAAAATAACATTTATTATTTTAATATTCTAAAAGTGTTTAGTTAATTGACTTTATTAAATAAGACCACAGGAAATCTCCCTTCCTCTTTATTACCAAATAGCATTTATTAGAGGTGCATGGCCAAATGTCTCTGAATTGGGAGTAAAGTCTGGAAAGATCCATTGAAAGAAGTGAATATAGCATTTGGTCTCAGTAGCTAAGCATTTAAACAGGCAAGGTTAGTGCAAAAAGTAACATTGCCGGGAACATCTAACAAGCAGATAGAGAGAAGTAGCGGGGAAGAAGCTAAGGATGCTGTTAATTCCTTTATGGCCAAGCCCATGCATACCCAATTTCTAGGCAGGATGTTAAACTAATAAATTGTTTTTGTGGCCTTAATGTTACTAAGTTAGTTTAATTCAGTGCATTACACTAACTTGGGATTGGGAGGTCTCAGGGGAGAACAGAATGGAACTGAGTGACTTATGTGAACTGAAAAAAGAAAGGCTAGGACACAGGAAATAAACTGCCAACTAAAATGATGTGCAAATTAGTTGAGAAAAGTCAATATGTTGATACAATTTGCTCTATGATAACAATAGCCAATTTGTGCACATTTACTAATCTCGGGATGAATCCAAATGTCGATCTTGACCAGATAAAACTGGATAGAGCTATTTTCTCCACCTTTAGTAAATTCTTTCTGAGTTAAGTGCTCAATATCACACCATAAACATGAGTCTAAATGCTTCTTTTTTCTTTTTCAAATTCTGTGGTTTTTAAGAATGAGTATTACTGTAATTAAATGCACAAAAGTTGTAGGTATTAGGTAAATTTTCAATGACTGTTAAAGATATTTGAATATCTGTTGGTATGGAAAAGTCAAGTGTCTCAAGAATCATTCAATTTCATAATGGAACTGGATCAGTAGTACCAAGGTATAAAGGAAATTGCAGTTGAAAAGAAACCTCACCAAGAACTGACAAACCATTTCTGTGAAATGGCTTAATTAATCCTCAGATTATAAGAAAAAACTCTCTGGGTCAGGAAATTGGAGGAGTTGGTACTTACTTCTTACATTGTTGTATTGCCTTCTTAAAGCTGGAAGAACAGGGAGAAGACCAGTAAAACAAAAAACATAGCTATAAACTTTTGCTAAGAAGAAAAAATGCTGGTCATGAGTAAGAAAATACAAAGACTATACATACACATATGCTATATATGTATGAAAAGAAAATACAAAGGCTTTCTGTATACATATACTACAGATTGAGAATGGATGATTTTTGTTGATATAACTTGCTTTTTCATCCAAGGCTATGTCAAAACTGTCATCTTCATAAGAATTACAGATGAGCCTTTTAATATCTAGACATTTTCTTCAGACTATAAAACCTCCATTCCCCCAAAATGTTTTGGGTATTATTTAATCCAGTGAACTTGAAAAACTGGACCCCATTGAGGAAATAATGAACTCATAAATATATTGATATGTTGAGAAACTAAATTCTAAAGAAATAATGGACATTCATAAATGGTAATGGAATATTGAAACACTACCTTGCACCATGTCATACATCAAGAAACATTGAGAGAGGGGCAGCTAGGTGGGACAGTGGATAAAGCACTGGCCCTGGATTCAGGAGGACCTGAGTTCAAATCTGGTCTCAGATACTTGACACTTCTTAGCTGTGTGACCCTTGGCAAGTCACTTAACCCCAATTGCCTCACCAAAAAAAAAAAAAAAAAGAAAGAAACATTGAGAGATTTATCCAAGAGATAGAGATAAGCATACTTTAATGTCTTAGGGATATACTGGTTTTTATATCGATTTCTATGTCCATTGAAAACCTATTAACTATAATCAAGGATAGAATAGGAAAATGGAATGTTTGTCAAAAGTATGTTTAATATATAATATGGTATGGTTAAATGATAAATATAATTAAAGATTGTGTCAAAATCTTATGAATTTATTGCCAAATCATGTAAAGTAAATAATTATGAAAAAGGAGGACATACTGAGTATTTCAATTTTTTAAAATGTAAAAACTTGTAAGGCCTATTATATGTCAATATATTTATTTTACATTGTCCCAAGTAATTTACACTTGGCTGTACTTGATATGGCTTGATTCTAAACAATTTATAGTCAAACCTGGGCATATCCATTAATCAAAGAATGCACAAATATTAGGTACCTACTATGTCCCAGGCACTCTATTTGATGGAGAGAGAGAGAGAGAGAGAGAGAGAGAGAGAGAGAGAGAGAGAGAGGAAGGAAGGAAGAAAGGAAGGAAGGAAGAAATAGTCTCAGACCTTATAATGGGTAGGTAAACAAGGTAATATGACTTTAAAGGGTCCAGAAGTTCCTTCTCTATAATTCCCTAATATCTTGTCATAACTACCACCTCATATCTAGAAATAAATGAGAGACACTGGGAGCCAAAATCTTTTTTTCTTTTCTGAACAGGGTAACTAAACTATTAGATTAGGTTGTATAATGTAGATGACAACAAAATGTTTGGCAGAGTGTCTCATGTTGTCCTTATTCAAAATGAACAGACAGGGGATGAGAGATTGTATAATTAGGTGGGTTCCAAATTAGTTAAATCTATTAACTAAAAGGGCAGTCATAAATGGGTAAATGTCAGCTTAGAGGGAGCAAGGCTCCAGTGTAATGCCCTAGGTGTCTGTTCTTGGCCCTGTAGTGTTCAACAATTTTTATCTGTAACTAAGATGGAACATCGATGGCACATTTTTCATATTTGAAGATGACACAAAACTGAAATAGTTGGCTACCATGCTGGATATGAGTTTTATGATCTCAAGAGTTCAACAGGTATGAATGTTCTTTGGAGTATAACAAAATACAATTTAATATAAATAAATGTAAAATTCTACACATTCACTTTAAAAATTAAAAGAATAGTTTGAGGAGGCTTAAATGGACAGTAGTTCTTATGGAAAAAGATCAGTGGTTTTAATGGATTGTAGAATTAAAGGTGTCAACGGTGTGATATAAATAATGATTATTTTGTTCAGTCTTGGGCACCATATTTTAGGATGTCCATGGACATCCAGAAGAAGGTAATCAGAAAAGTGAAGGAATTGGATTCCTATTCCATGTGAAGATAAATTCAATAGATTGAAATTATTTTGCTTGAAGATGAGAAGACTTTGGTAGGAAATGAGAGACCTTTTCAAGTACTTGAAAAGTGATCATGTGGAAGAGGAATTTCATTTTCTTTCCTGCTTAGTTCCAGAAGGCAGGACTAGAGGAACAATGTGTGGAAGTTATAGAGAGGCACATTTCAGTTTGCTCGCAGGAAAATTTCCCAACAATATGAGCTATCCAGAAGTGAAATGGGCTGCCTTGGGAGTTAGCAGGTCTTTCTCTCTTCCCCAGAGGTTGTTAAATATAAGCTAAATGACCTCAAGTAGAAGTTAGATATTGTAAAGGGAATTCTTTCTGGTTCAACTAGATAGTGTATGAAGGTCTTTCTAACTCCAAAATACTGGGATTGTGCAATTATCTTGTTTCTTCCTTAGGGTCTAGCATATGGCATACACAATACATATTTGTTGAATGAATGAGTTTGAGTAACAATTACTGTGTCCTGCCTTAGAGCAAGTAATCCCCACTATTGTTTATTTCTTTTCATTAAACCTTGTATTATGTTTAATTTGCATACTTTTAAAAAATCCCCTCCTGTTAGATTGTATACAACTTGAGGACAGGGACTATATTGTTATTCATCTTTGTATCTCTAACACCTAACATACATAGTAGGTACTTAATAAAATGTTAGTGGAATTCAAGTTTGATGTTCCTTAAAAAATGTAAAATTACTAAAACTGGTGCTTTCTCTACATGTTGGTTAAAGGAAGGTATAAATGAATGAATGTGTGAATGAATGAATAAACAAAATTACTGAACAGACATTGACTGCACTAATTAATAACAATCCAAAAATGTGCCAGCATACTTAAAAACATCACTAAAGGATTAAAAAAATAGCCCACTAAGATTGCCTATTTCATAGTCTACTTTTGATTAGAAATAACAGATATGTGATCATTCTTATCCATTTTAACTTTGTTCCAGCTATTGTAGTTTCGAGGCATATTTTGATTAATGGTTTTATTTTCCTAAAATAAGCAAAAAAATCAGGAAACACCTCAAGGCAGACAGTTTCATTGCTGAAAATTGCTGCTGACTCATTTGCCCTCTTGTAGCTCAGCCCTTCTTTAACAGTGCCATAATTACAACCATTGCCTAACTCTTTTTTCTTTTCTCCTGACTTGTTCTATTCTTGCATACTGTTGGGAAGTTGCTCAGGGATGTTGCTCTCAGAGGGTTTTCATTATATAGGATGCCCTACACAGGAAGTGGAGGATTTATTAAATGTTCCTTTCTCCATACATAATTATGCCCTCAGTCTCCCTCCCACCCTTTACTTTATGCCAAGTGTACAGTTCTTTTTAAGCTATTTTCTTTGGAAACTGGCTAAGCTAAAGACATTAGTGAACTCTTAATTATACATATTAATAGAGAGGAACAGTGGTTAAAAACATATAATCTAAAAACCCATAAATTAATGTTTGAATACATTATTTAATTGCTAAAAGATTTTTCCTTCCCAATTATATTTTCTTAGGCTAATACTGAAATATGCTTCATGAATTTGTGGAATAGTGTGAAAGGAATGCCAGACTGGGAGTCTGGAAGCTTAAGATCTACTGCTGAAGAGCTGTGTTACCTTGGGTAAGTCCTTCAACATTTCTGGATGTCCATTTTGTCATCTGTAATATGAGATGGTTTGACCAGCTGATCAAAGTAATCT
The DNA here is from genome assembly GCF_019393635.1 of Dromiciops gliroides. NCBI lineage: Eukaryota > Metazoa > Chordata > Mammalia > Microbiotheria > Microbiotheriidae > Dromiciops > Dromiciops gliroides. The sequence continues at coordinate 592,718,712 of NC_057861.1, read as the reverse complement.
TTACATGTATGTAGGACTTCATAACTTTAAAATAGTTCTCAAGTCCATAGGCTGTACAATTTTTAGAACTCAATGGCTAAAACAGAAGCAGTTATGGCAGTGGAGAATGAGGTGACCTTGAAATCAGAAAGACCTAGGTTTAGGTTCAATCACTGCCTCTGACATATTCTGTATCTGTTTTCCTGGGTAAATCACTTGGACTCTTAGTGCTTCAGACAGCTCTTGGAGACTACATAATGCAATATAATTGGGCATGGGAGAGAGAGCTGATTCCTAACAGGAATTTCTTCACCAATGAAGTCATGGGTTAAGACAAAAAGAAAAAAAAATTATCAAAAAAGGTCACTTAGTCTGGTGCAACCCATTATCCACCCTCGTTTTACAGATGACCTTCAGAAGACTGAAGTGAATTGTTAGACCTAGCTAATTTGTGGCAATGGTAGGATTTAAACCAGGGCATTCTGACTGATTCTAGGGTTTCTGTTACAGTGAGAGGCAATATGATAAAGTAGAAAGAGTGCTGGCTTTGGAGTTAAAAGATATGAGTAAGGATATTGGCCTTGCTCTCAACAACTTGTACGACTTTATACAAGTCTCTCTGTTTTTCATCTATGAAATGAGGAAGTGGAAATAGATGGCTTCTAAGTTCCTTTCTAGCTAGTTATCTATGATCCTTTGATTAACTATGCCACTTCTCTATTGACTCTCATAGCAGTCTTGTGAGGTAAATAGCATAATTCCTTTTTTTTGTTTGTTTTGGTGAGGCACTAAGGGTCAAATGACTTGCCTAGGGTCACATAGCTAGTAAGTGTCAAGTATCTGAGACTGGATTTGAACTCAGGTCCTCATGACTCCAGGGCCAGTGCTCTATCTACTGTGCTACCTAGCTGCCCTTATAATTCCCATTTTACAGATAAGAAAATAAACTCAGAGGAATTAAGCAATTTGCACAGCTCCTGGTTACATAGCTCCTAAGTGAGGGAGCTGGGCTTTGAACCTATTTCTTCTGGAATCCCAACTCCAGTGCTTTTTCCCTCAGACTGTGTGGCCTCTACACCATGGGAAAAGGACTTTGAGCACTAACAGCCCAAACAACCCTCATCATGACCTACATTCAATTAAGCCATGTGGGCAATTGCTAGACTTGGTCTCATGAGGAAGCAGATCTATGAAGGACGAATTGAGAGAACTCAAAAGACATTTTTTTTGCACTTGTTGACTATTTACTAATATCACACTATTAGAGCACATTCATTTCTAACTGTGCTTGTATAAATTTATTGATTCTTATGTAAATGTAAATACCCTTTTGAGGGGCTATGCTTTAAGTTAGGGCTTCTTAACCTGGGGTCTGTGAACTTGGATGGGGAAAAATAATCTTAATTTCTTTATAAAAGTATTTTATTATTTTCTAGTTACATGTAAGGATAGTTTACAACATTTGTTTTCATAGGATTTTTTGTTCCAAATTTTCTCCCACCATCCCTCTCCTCCTCCCTCCCCAAGACAGAAAGCAGTCTGATTTAGGTTATATATAAAATCATCTTAATTTTAATACAATCTATATTTTTGTAACCTTATGTATTTTATTTTATGCATTTAAAATACTATTCTGAGAAAGGGTCCATAGGCTTCACCAAACTATCAAAGGGGCCCATGACCAAAAAGGTTAAGGATATCTGCTCTAAGTAAATCATCCTCTCCTCTATAAAAAGAAAGGGTTAGACTAGATAAGATCCAAAGATCCTTCCAATTCTAATGTTCTGTGCTTATTATGCCTGTCCCTTATGCTTCACAGGAAATGAGTTTTATAACCATTCCCGAGAGTGGGCTGTAAATGGATCATGAGGGAGAGAACATGAGCATCTGAAGTTAGAGGAAGCAATGCAGAGAAGGAAAAGGGATATAAAATTCAGGTATGATGCCAAACTTCTTCCTTTTTTTTTTCTGAAGGCCTTCTCCAAGTTTCCCTGAGTGACTTGGATGGCTGTAGATGACATTGTCCAAGAACCATACTTGTGTTCCTTTGAGAGGCCTGCCTGGGCTTCAAAGTTTGTTGTGATAGTGGGAGGATGATTTAGAGTTCTCCAGACCTTTTATTAGCACACCTGACAATGCATCTGTGTGTGTGTGTGTGTGTGTGTGTGTTTTGCTCACTTTCCCTGTCTCTTCCCCTCTTTTAAAAATGTTAAAGATGATAAATCTCAGTTGAAAATTTGTTTGTGAGCTTGTAGGTTTTATCTTTTTTTTTTTTTTGTGAAAAGGACATGACCGTTTATAAACTCCAAAGCTATTCAGAGGTAGTGGGAGCAGGCCTCTTTTCAGTAACCCTACTTCTCTGACCTCCAATCTGTGGTTTAGGAGGGAACGGGAAATTTCCAGGAGACTCTCCCTTTCTAGTCAATGATTAAAAAATGAACCCAAATCCTACCACAGTTTGTAAGCAATGGATGTATCATACATCGATCAGATGTAGTCCTTTCCCTCCTAGTGCCTGACTTTGGAGAGTAAGTGAAGGGTGAGGGGAGGGCCAAGGCTGTCAATTTGTTAGTTGAAAACAGTTTTTGAATCTATTTCTAACTGTGAAATGTGTCAGCTGGGGAGCGTGTAATCTCTTCTTTTACAACGCTGTGTGTGTGCCATTTAAGATAATAATGAAAGACATACAAAGAAGAGGGGGAGAAAGGGAGGTTTGTTTTCCATTCCCAGTGCCTAATGAGAAATGGAAAAAAGCATTCCCCTTCCCCAATTTTTCAATCCAAGACCTTCCCCCCCGCCCCTCTCCCCCTGCTTCACCTTCCTTTCCTCCTCTCCCACCTACGGTTTTGTTCTAAAATAAACTCTGGCAATATAATTGTTTTATTCAGAAGGTATAGAAAATGTTCACCTAGTTTTCTTTATTATTTTCTTTTCTTTTCTTTCTTTTTCTTTTTAGCGTGGCAATGAGGGTTAAGTGACTTGCCCACAGGGTCACACATCAAGTGTCTAAGACTGGATTTGAACTCAGGTCCTCCTGAATCTAGGGCTGGTGCTTTATTCACTGCTCCACTTAGCTGATCCTCACTTAGTTTTCTTTCAGAAATCCTAACCACGGGAAAGTTATGCTTTCCCATTTATTATTTCATGTCATTTTTATAGCCCTGAAAGGCCGGGGGGGGGGGTCAGATATTGTTATTCCCATTTGACCAGCAAAATAGAGTCTTAAGCAAGTAAACCAACTTGCCTGGGGTCACACAGCCTGGGCATCAGGTCACCTATTTACTACTCCTAACTCCCTGTCTGATATTCTTCTCATGCTACCAGGCAAATGCATTAAAGACATTTCAATATTAGCCTAAGAAAAAATGTAATTAGGAAGGGACAATCTCTTAGAAATTACTGAGCACATTACAAACATTAATACACTTTTTTAATATGACTCCTTTTTGGATCAGTAGTCCCCTCCATTAATAAATATAATTAATAATTAGTTAATTAGTTATTGACAAAGCCAAGAGTAAAAGTCTAATTTCCTGAAACTGACTCCATTTATGTTTCCACTGCATTACTATTGGGAGCCTAGAGGGGACTCTGGCACATAGTAGGCACTTAATAAATGCTGATTGATTCAGAACACAGTTGCTCTGGGCACAATCTGAAGGAGGGAGGAAGAAGTGCAGTTGGTAAACCTATCTCTTTAGCATATTTCTCCAATGCATCTAACAAGCATTTATTAATCACTTAGTAAGTCCAAGGTACTATAGTAGCATCTGGGATTACAAAGACAAAACACATAAACACACACACACACACACACACACACACACACACACATACAGAGCTTCTGCCCCCAACACACTTATATTCTACAAGGAGGGATGGGTGGGTGGAATGATACATTTAAATAGATACATATATTGCATATACATGATAATTTGAGAAGAATGGAGAGAATATTAGTAAGATGTAGATCTGTAAATTCCCCAAAGGTGGAGGCATCTAAGATGGGCCTTGAATGAAGCTGCATATTCTAAGAGGTAGAAGTGAGATGCTCAGTGAATTTCATTCCAGGAAGCCAGCCTATACAAAGACACACAGGCAGGACATGATGGAATGCTGAGTTTAAGGAACAGCAAGCAGGCCATCTTGGCTGCAATTTAGAATGACTGAAGCCAGATGGTGAAGCAACTAAAATGCCAACATGAGGAGTTAATAGTTATCCTAGAAGGAATAGAGAGTCCTGAAGGTTATAACAATACTATAAAGAAAGATAGTCCTTACCCTCAAGGAACTTACAATCTAACAGGGGAAACACAAAAAAACAAAGTAAAAGAGAGTTCCAACTATTGGGGCATGGTGGAAATGTCAAAGCAATCCAAAATGAGTGCCACTAGAGAAAACTAAGAGTTCTAAAATTAGTACAACTGGGTTGAAAATAAGATGTCTATCCTTTCTTCCTTCCTTAATTGGAAAATACTGAGTTCATAGCTCCACTCTCTAGTGAGAGGAGCAGAAGGAACTGATGAGGTATGGATTGGTTGTTGTCCTTCATTCTAGAAGAGTACCAAAATGACATCACTATGTTGGAGTCAGGGTACAGTATGACTGCTCAAACTAATTCAAATTCAGAAGGCTCTGCCACAGGTTGGACACAAATAGTCCATATGAACAGTTGGAGTGTAGATATCTCTAAATTTGTAAATCTCACATTTCTTTTGAGCTATTACAATTCTGTTTTGCTCATAGAGTACAGCACCTTCTTTGATGCTGGCAATACCATTCTAGGCAGTCCTTTGCCAATATCTCCCATGTCACAGATCAATTCCAAAGTTCATCAGAGAGATGAGGTGTGAGTACCACAGGCTAACTGGCTCTTGTGAGATGATGAGATTTCCCAATGACGAGTTTACTGAGAGTATGGTAGAGAAGCCAAGGCAGTCCAAAATGGGAGCTGCTATGGGAAAGAAATGAGGGGACATAAGAGGAGAAGATGAAACTTCACCTATCTGAGCTCAGGGTTAGTTCCAGCAGTGGAGTACACATTTCTATTGAGAAGGATGTGGGGATAATGTCCAGAAAGCAGGTGCCATGGTTTGGATATACCTGGGAAGCTTGTCAATTTCCTTTCTAAAATGTGGCATACAATCTAATGACCCTATCAAAAAAAAAAGGAAATAAAGCTAATCTAGCATGATTTGTTCTTGGTGAAACCATGCTGGCTTTTTGTGTTGACTGCTTCCTTTTCTAACTCATTAACTATTCTTTTAATAATAAGTTCTAGAATCTTCCTAAGACTAGATATAAAAACCACTGGCCTATAGCATCCTTTTTTTAAAAAAAATCAAGATGATATTTGCCCTTCTATCATATGGAACCTCCTTCATTCTCTTAGATGTTTTAACCCTAACAGTAGTTCATCAGTCACATATTCTTTCTGTACCATAAGATGCAGGTCTTTTCAACCTAGTGACCTCAATCTAATTAAGAACAGTTAGAATTCTATCCCCTTTTAAAATTTGAATATCCCTATGTGAAAGGTAACCCACTCAGTAATCATTTACTAAGCATTTACTGGGTACCTAGCACTGTACAAGGCACAGGGATCCAAAATTAAAAGTGAAACAGTCCCTGCTCATGGAAAGCCTACATTAGGCTGGTGGGAATCTATATGTATTCAGAAGAGTAAGCATAACATAAATAAAAAATAAATACAAAGGAATTTCAGGGGAGTCAGAGAGAATACTTAGTGTTAGCATACTCAGGGAAGGCCTCATGTTGGAGGTAGCACTTGAGTTGAAATTAGGAACTAGAGGTTCAAATGCAAAGGTGACAACAGAGAGCTTTACTGACATGGGAGACAGCCTATTCAAGGTCATGGAGGTAGGAGATGAAATATAGTATGCAAGGAACTGTAAGTAGTCCACACTGGTAAAAATATAAAGTATATGGCAGAGAGCAATGTAAAATCAGTTTAGAGAGTTGGGCTTGAGATAAATTGTGAAGCATTTTTAACAGAGGATTTAAAGGGTTTTAAACAAAGAGAGATCTTTATTTTGTTAATAGGTAGCCACTGAATCTTCGGTGGGGTGGCAGAGTGAGATGGTCAGACCTATTCTTTAGTAATATCATTTATGATGGATTAGAGAGTCAGGAAGACAAATGGTACAGGTGAGAAATGATAAAAACCTAAATTAAGGTGGTAGCCATGGAGAGAGAGAAGGGATCCAAGTGATTGGCTATGTGGAGTATGAAAGAATAAAGAAATGAGGATCACTCCAATGTTGCAAATTTGGGTTACAAGAAGAATACCCTTGAAAGGAATAGGGAGGTCTTTAAAAGGGGAGGATTTGAGAGAAGTTTATGAGTTCTGATTTGGAAGTGTTGAGTTTCAGCTGCCTATGGGACATCAAAGGGGAACTAGTTGGCACAGTGGATCTGGGCTTGTAATCAGGAAGATTCATCTTCATGAGTTCAAATTTAGCCTCAGACACTCACTAGTAGTACGACACTAGGCAAGTCACAACCCTGTTTCCCTCAGTTTCTTCATCTGTAAAATGAGCTGGAAAAGGAAATGGCAAACCACTCAGGGATCACTGCCAAGAAAACCCCAAATGAGGTCATGAAGAGTCAGACATGAATAAAAAAAGAACTGAACAAATGGGATATCTAGGTAGAGATGAACAGCAGGAATTAGTGATTTGGGACAGGGTTTTCAAGAGAAACATGAAGGTTCAAGAGAATTGTGCAGATTTGGGAGTCATGTGCCTAGATATGCTAATTGAATACATGACAGTAGATGAGATCAAAAAGATGGGGAGGATAGTTAGAGAAGAGAGTCCAAGGAAGAGTTCTGATGTTTACCCAAGCAAAGGAGGTGGGACATGGATGATGATAGAGTAAAGAGATTGAAAAGCATCAGTCATGCAGGAAGATCAGTGTTTTAAGTACTCTGAGAAGAGAGAGAATGGTCAACAGTGTCAAATGTGGTAGAGTGATTAAGAAGGATGCAGAATGAGGTGAAGTTATTGGGTTATTATTAGAATTTGAGAGATCCTTGGAGAAAGCAGTTTCAGTCAAGTAATGGGTTCAGACACCAGATTGTAAGGACTTGAGAAATGAATGGGTTGCTGGCAAGTAGAGAGAGAAAGAATAGACAACTTCTGTGGCAATGAAAGGATAAAATTATAATGATAGTGGAAAGGGAATAGCAAGGTCAAGTGAAGACATTTTGTTGTGTTAAAGATGGAGGAGTAGGAGTGTGTTTATGAAATTAAGAAAGAAAACAGTGAATAAAGAGAGATTGAAATTAGGAAGGGATGAGATGACTGAAGGGGCACGTTTCTGAAAAAGTTGGAGTGGAATGGAATAAAGAACTCAGAAGGGTTGATTATGTCAAGGAGAATAACCACCTCTTCCTCTAAGACTGAAGTAGAGGAGGAGAGAATTGGGGTGCAAGAGGAGTGGCAATTGAGAGAATTTAAGGTATAAAATTGAGAAGAAGAGGAAGCTCACAATGAGAAATTTTGGAAATGGCACTGTGGGAAAAGTATATAATCACTGAAGGAACTATAAAAGGATAGATATACATCAGGAAGGACCCAGTCCTGATTAAATAGTATAGTCATTATTTGTGAAGTTTGCATCTGGTGCTCCCCTATTTCCACCCCTTCACCCTCCCTTTCAGTTGCTCTTTTTTTCCACTTAGTGCCTTCCTCCAGTTTCCCACTTCCCTAATGTTATTCCTAAACCCTCTTCTGCAGTACCCACTCAGGATTGTCCTGCAGAGTGTGGTTCCTATCTTGAACTTTCTACCCTTGTTTCACTGAAAATGTGTGATATGTCCTGTTCCTCTAGGAAATTTCTCCAAAACCCAAGACTTCAATGGAGGAAAAACGGACATTGAACTTGAGTAGAATAGAGAAGACATCTTTATGTATCAGGCATTTAAAGAAGTGGTGTGGTTTGTTTGAGAAAAAATACTGGACCTGAAATTAGGAGGACTCATTTCTAACACTGGCACCACTATTAGCTATGTGACTCTAGGCAATTCATTTAATATCTCTGAGCCCCAATTTCCATAAAATTGAGATAATAATGCTTTCACTACTTACCATAAGGCTGTTGTGATTAAAATGCTTTGTAAGCCTTAAAGCACTATAACAATCTGAGTTATTATTACTTAATAATAATATTTGAAGAGGGTAAGATACAGAAAAATTAGAATGGGAGGGTATGAGAAGGGAAAATATACCATAAGGAAGAAATAATAAACAAATAAATATATATTAAATACTTACTATGTGCCAGGTATGGTGCTAAGTGCTGGGAATACAAAAAGAGGAAATATATCTCAAGGACCTTACAATCTAATGGGACAGACAACATGCAAACAAATATATACAGAGCAATATAGATATAGGATAAATAGGAAATAATTAACAAAGGGAAGGCACTTGAAGCAAGAGGGTTTTGGAAAGGCTTTTCCTAAATACTCTAAGTTGGCACTTAAAGAAAACTAGGGAGGTCAGTAGTTGAGCTTTCCAGGCATGGGGAACAATCAGAAAGAATATCCAGAGTCAAGAGATGTCTTGTTTGTAAAGTAGCCAGAAGGTCAGTTTCACTGGATTGAAGAGTACATATTGGGAAGTGAGGTTTAAAAACAAACTTACAAAGGTAGTAGGGGGGTTGTTTTGGAGGACTTGGAATCCCAAAGAAGAGTATTTTGTATTTTCTTCTGAAGGCAATAGAAAGCCACTAGAGTTTACTAAATAGAATAATTCAAGGCTCAGAAATAAGAAGGGCCCTGGAAAGTTGAGAGAAAGTCAAGCAGTATAGTCTTAATGGTACATAGGTTCAGAGGTTTCATGTTGGAGTTTTATGACAGATAATTTTGAAATGTGGTTTATTGAAAACTATCTTTACATATAATTGGGAAAGAATACTATTAAGGAAAAGAAAAAACAAAAAAATAAATGTGCTTTAGTGCCAAAATGTATCATTTTGAGTGTGAAAATGGGGAGTGTGATTTTTATTTGGTAGGCATCATTGTTTAAATATCCAAGAGATATAATAAATAAAGCAAGGCTATAGAAGAGCCAAATGAAAAGGACAGTCTAGACATATCCTGCCAGTGTCCTTGGCCATATGTTCCATTTCAAGGGCTATCATGGGCACCATGGAGCATCTTGATGCAGTGGATAGAACACCATCTCTCCAGTCAAGAGAACCTGCTTTCAAATCTGGCCTCAAACACTTAATTGCTATGTGACCCTGGGGAAGTCACTTCACCCTGTTTGACTCAGTCTCCTCATCTGTGAAATGAGCTAGAGAAGGAAATGGCAATCCACTCCAGTATCTTTGCTAAGAAAACCCAAAATGGGGTCACAAAGGGTCAGACACAATGAAAACTATTCCACCACAAAGCATAGTTTAATACATAGAAAGCTGGCCTTAAAGTCAGAAATACTTGAATTCAAAATCTTCTGCCTTAGATACTTTCTAGTTCTAAAACTGGGGACACATTACTCAGCCTTTCTCAGCCTTGGTTTTTTTCATCTATATAATGAGAAGAGTAGAGTCAATGACTTTTAATGTCCCTTCTACTTAAAAATCTTATGATCCTATGATATATGCATCCATAGGCAGATCACAACCTCTGCTCCAAGGCAACTGTCTGAGGTGATAAATAGCAGATCATTTGCTGATCTGAACCAAGGAGGGAGATTTCTTTAACATTTCAATGATGGAAACCTTATCTACCTATCCTTCAAACAACAAAAACACATCATCACCAAAACTAGTGAGGCAGAGCACCTGTTAAAAGTTGGAGTTTTGGGGGCATCTAGGTGGCGCAGTGGATAAAGCACTGGCCTTGGATTCAGGAGGAACTGAGTTCAAATCCAGCCTCAGACACTTGACTCTAGCTGTGTGACCCTGAGCAAGTCACTTAACCCTCATTGCCCTGCAAAAAAAAAAAGTTGGAGTTTTGTGCAAACTGTTGTGATGAAACTGCCATGCTCATCTTCCTAACTCTATCAGTGACTTAGTTTATTTTTTTTCCTTTTGCCACTCTTTCTATCCTCATATCCAGTTTCACGGGAACAGGTATTATGTTAAAATAGCTCCTGCCAAATAAATTGATTTATAATAAAACTTTTTAAAAAGATTGTATTAGGTAACTTGATAATGATTGGGATTATTGAAAGAAATATGAATAGAATTATCAGCTAGTAGAGATCAGAATTAAACTAATCCAACCTTCTTATATTATAGATGAGAGAATAGAGGCCCAGATATTATAGATGAGAGAATAGAGGCACACACAGACAGAATCTGGACCTTCCTTTGACCACAAACCCAGTGTCCTTTCAATGGCACCAAGCAGAGACACTCACAGGACTCCAGACACGGGACTTGGAATATCCTTTCCACATGCTGCATTTCCTCACTCCCACCTACCATGAGGCTGCTCCACCATCTTTAAAAGCCTTTGAAGTTGCCCCCAAATAACTCTCCATCTATTTCTTCTCTTTTCTCATTAAACCTGTTTTTCCTCAAGCATTAGCATTAAAGATAAATAACATGATTTCTTATTCCATTTTATTGTTTTTTTTCTGTTTTGTGTAATTATTAGTATCCGAACACTGCCATTTCCTACTATTTTTCATTGCAAATGTATTTTATTTCAGCTACATTATGAGTTAAATAGGCTTCTGTGGGCTGGCCCAGGAACCAATTACTATTTATAACATTGTTTTTACAAAGAAATAAGTTCCAAGTTCCAAATGACAGATTTATGACAACTTTAGAAAGGCAACCCATCTATAAGTTGGATCTTTTCTACATAAGACAGTCCCTGCCTCTAGTTGGGGAGGAAGGATATTCACATGTGTATATTTATACAAGGGGAGTACAGGAGGGAGGGCCAGAGGGAGAGAAAAGAGGGAGTGGAGCTATTATTGGATAATTCTAGAGGGAAGAGAAGGCATGATCCCAGGCTCAGAGAGGTAAAAACAAAGGGAAAAGAAGATGGAGAGGCAGAAAGACAAGCAAAATGGCAAAGTAGAGAGCTGGTCTTAGAGACAAGAAGAACTGGGTTCAAGTAAACCCTTTGATATTTATATGTGTGACCTTGACCAAGTCATTTTGTTGCTGAGTGACTATAGACTATAAATTTCAAATCAGGTTCCAATCTGAATTGGTGAAAGAAGTTCTTCATAGAGAGATTCCCTGCACCAGTGAAATCAAAGGTTTGTTTTATATATACACATATATATTAACTTATTGTAAGGAAAATATATTTACATGTAGAGATCTTTAGCTATAGCTATACATGTATATGCATGTGCGTATATAGTATATATGTCATATATATGCATACATACATATGTATAATTTTATATGTATCTGTAAAGTAACCTGATTTGAAGTATATACTTTGAGGTGCTTTCAAAATTTGGTAACTTGGAAATAAGCATTTAATTTGGTTTTATTGTTGTATACAAATATATACACAAAAATAAGAAAGTGTAATTTTTAAGAGAAGATAAGATGTTGAATAATATTTGAAAGGTCAAATGAATTCAGAGGTAGTAGTCCCAAGAGAATGATAAGCTTCTGGCATGGAAGGCAAAGTTTCATTTCTAGCTGAATCCCCTCATTTTATAGATGAGGAAATTGAGAAATAGGGAAGTTGTGATTTGTCAGGGTCACATAAGTAATAAGTGTGGGAGGTAAGATTTGAACCCATATACTTACTCTGATTCCAGATCTGGTTCTCTCCCACACCTATGCTGTTTCATATTTAATTCATAGAAATGAGATCCCTATTCTCACCCTCAACTGGACAGCTCATCAGGTGCCATTTATGTGTTCTTGCCTACCAGCCAGTAAGCAATCAATTGGGGGTTTCAAGCATTTTTTTTCTGTGCTTTTCTCTTAATCCTTTAATCTCCCTCCCACTGCTCCCTTGATCCCTTCCCTAGCCCTTTTGTATGAATTACTTCTCTTTCCTTTGACACTGAATTCAGGGATGGACAATACCTTCCTACCTCTCCTGAAGAACTTAGAAAGAGACACCATTGACAAATCACAGACTCCAGTCTGGCCTCCAGCCTGACTCCAGGGACTGACAATGAGAAACTAAAGTCAGAAAAGCCAGTCACTAGAGCTTCAGTGTCCCCAAGGTTTGCTGAGGCAGGAAAATACAGGAGGCAAGGGAAAAAGGATAGCCCCAAGGCAGGAACCATCTATTCAAATGCAGGGCTACAGTGTGCTTGTATGTGACAGTTGCAAAAAGAGAGAGAAGGCAGGGACCTGTGCTTCAGCACTGAAGCTGTATAATGTTTGCTTCAAAATGGTAATGAAGAAAAGGTTTAGATAATCCCTAGAAACAATCTCTGTCTACAAAGTGCAAGCCTCCAAGCTGAAGTCAGCCAAGTAAGTAAATTACACAGTAACAATATCACTTAGAAAAAGAGGGAGATAAACACCTCTGATCAGAGTGTAAGTGATATGACAGGGAGAATGTCAGCTATAAACCAGTGAGGTCTGAAAGGGCAAAGGAACTCTTCAGATAAAAGCGCTGAATGAGGGTTCCTTACAGGGACTGGCCTGCAGGAAGTGTGCCCTGTCAACAGCTGTGGCCGTGGGCTAGGCATAGATTTTCCATACAAAGCAGGGTGTAGTGAGGGATAAAAATCCATTTCTCAGCTTTGTGCTCTGTGCAGACCAAGAAACACTGAGCCTTGTTGATGCTGGTGGTCCTGAAGTGGACAGGGATTGAGGAAAAGATTATCTTTCCATGCCTCACCTCCCATTTTATCACCATCCTTTCTGCATTTCCTGGTGGTGAGGCTGGGGGCTTGGGGAGGGGGGAGAGGGTTGTTAACCTTCTGGTGCAAAAAGATAGGGCATCCAGAGTGAATCCTATTCTAAAATTCCTATGCCAGCCTGGACTTGAAATTATTTCAGATAACAAAGGAGTATACAGCCACTCAAATGGGCCAAAATAACATTGATACTCGTCGCTCAAATGGCTGGTGAAAAGGGAAGTCATTAGGTCAGATGGTTTATTCTAGGGACTTGTATAAGGTACAATCACAGTGTGGACATTCTGTCCCCCATGTCTGCCATCTCCATAATAGCTATACCAAGTTTAAGATGTTCCATGGGTCCTCATCCACTTGAAATAGCTCCCAAGACTCTATTGATATGTCAGCTTTTTTTTTTAGTCAGTCTGAGAAAACAATTTGTTCAAATTAAAGGGTTTTGATGACATAACATGGTAAGATGATTTGCAATATAGACCATTCCCAAACAAACATAAGGCACACTTTCCCATAAATACAGCAACCATTACTGCAGAGAATGATGATGCAAAGGGATTATATATGAGGTGCCCACATGTGTGGTATATGTATGCAGGTGCACCTTATACTTCAAGACACCCATCTTAAGATGACAACATACAGCTTTCACTAGGTCGGCACCTGTCTGGGTGAGATATCTCTTCTGGGCTATTGCTCTGCAGAGCTCCCTGGGTCCACTCCTAGATGGGCACCTGTTTAACTGGGCTCACAGGGACTGAGATTTGATAGGAACAACATCTTTGTTGTTTACTAGGAACATTACTTCTCTGGCCTCATAGTCATTGTACTCATCTCATCCAGTCCAGTCTGCTAGGGTAGAGTGGCTAAAACCTTTCTTACTTAAGGACATGCTGACAACTCTTTTGTCATAGTCACCACATCCAGATAACAGAAGTCAAGCAGAATACTCTCAGGATAATATTAGATTGTTTTTAGCACTTTCATCTGGGCAAAGAATCATCTGTTTCAGAGAACTGTCTTACTTAAAGTTTATACAATTTCACACACTCCTAAGTTCCCTTCTGGCTTATTTTCAAAGGGTTTCGAAGAAAATGAGAAGTGGAAGTGCCAGATATAGGTAGTTTTCTCAAGAAGTTTAGCCATGAAGTGAAGGAAAGATCTAGGATAATAGTTATTGCGTGCAAGCAGGTGCAAGAAATGTTTGTTGTTGTTAAGGGATGGGAAATACATGGGAATGTTTGTAGGCAGCTTGGCATGATCCAGTATATAAGAAGGGATTGAAGATAAGACAGAAAGTGAGAATCATAATAGGAACAACCTGTTGGAGAAGGCAGGAAAGAATGGGCTTATGGGTACAAGGCAAGGGTTGGCTTTGTCAAGAAAGAGGGTCATCTTTGCATCTGATGCTGGAGAAAAGGAGATACTGTGGTAAAATATCTGAAAGACATGGGATTAGGAGAAGAGTTGAAAAGGAGGCTCTTGGGTACAGTCTCATTTTTTGTCAATAAAATATGAATCAAAGTCCTCAGTAGAGAGGATGAGAGAGAGATTGCTAAGGTGAACTTGAAAAGAGATTAAAATTTTGGAACAGTATCTATGGACAATGGGTTAGCAATTCAATCAGGAAAGAAAAGAATGATTGACTTGCTGTAGTCAGGGCCCAGTTGAGATTGGATAGTTAGATTTGTAGTTATCCAAGAAGTATGGTTTTGTTATTTCCTTCAGCTCTGTTCAGTATCAGGTGAATAGAAGTAAGGAATGTATTTGGGTTAGAGTAATCAATGGTTGGAGTTTAATAAGGCATGAGTGGTAGTAGGATAAGGAGAAAAATCATTCAAGGATAGAAGGTAGTGTACTGCTTGAATTATTTCACCGAAGGGTTGAAATGGGAAAGAAAAGAATGTGTGGTCACTGAATGGAAAATTAGAATAAGAACTGAGGAGTGGAGGTATTGGAGGTTACAGTGAGGATGAGGAACAGGGTTAGAAATTATAAGTCATAGGGAAAGGTAAAATTGTAAAGAAATATTAGATAAAGAAATTTCAGAATTCATAAACATGTAAGTATGATGATTAGAGTGTGGTCATATTTAAATGTAGCTACTGTGGAATAGAGGAGTAGGTCATGAAGACTGAGTAATTTCTGGAACTTAGAAGTCAAGGTACCTGAGAAAGTATCACTATGTGTGTTACAGTTCACTAGCATGAAAGCAGGAGTTGGGGTGAAGAGAAAGATTGTGAGGTGAGCACAAAGCTCATTAAGCAAAGAGAATCCCATGGAATTTATAGATAATAGCTATCAGGTTCTGGATTGGGTATTAAATTCGGAAAGCACAAACCTCAAATGAGGAGAAATGCCTGGGTCATGGTGATAGAAGGAGGCTCTGGAAATGGCAAGGGTAGTAAGCAGTATTCCAATTCCCCGTAAGTGAAAGTGTAGCTACTCCTAAAACAGGTCATGATTGAAGCAGTGACATAAGGAGGGGGTCGGTCCTCAGTGAGCAAAAATGATGGAAAACGGGATAAAGGAAGAGATTTAAGATGAAAGAAAATTTATTTAGAGGGCAGGAATTCAGGGGAAGGAGCGAATAGTTCTGGAGTAGGGCATTATCTTCTCCACAAATTCACAATTCTTCTAAACTTCTGTTTCTATCAAAGGTGTGAATTATTTTAGTGTCCCTGATTCATAATCTTGGTTTTATCCCTCACCTCACATATCCAATCAATTGCCATCTCTGGACACTTTTACTCTCAGATATTGCTTACATCCAACCCCTTCTTTCTTCTCATACAGCTACCATATTACTTCAGGCACTCGTCAACTCTCACCTAGGTTATTGCAATAACTTCATAATTGATCTCCCTGCCTCAAGAATCTCTGCCTTAAGTATGTGGTAAAAAGTGAACGCTTTTAACAGTCGGTTAGGATAACTGAAGGACGCCAGTTTTTGAAGGACCACCCTTTTGGGGAGGAGACCGTGATGAACTGCCCGAGCGTCTGCTAAGCACTCCACTTACAGGGTGTGAGCTTAAAGGCAAGGAGAGAATGGAAGTGATGTCTTTTCTCTCCTTGCCTGCTGGCTTGCTCTATACATACACACTGACTCAAGTTCGACAGCGTTGTCCTTGGTGATCGGCCTGGTCCTCCGTAACAGCACGTGCTTGACGCAGTTCTCAGGCTCAGAGGTGGTTTTGGAATTTGGTGAGTTCTATACAGAATATAGACTAAGTTTAGACCTAAGACTATGTATTTCTATTTCTACTTTCCTATACCTCTAATCAACATCACCTTGTTTTGTTGGCTAATTAATTCCCAAACAATAAAAGCTCTAACTAAAGCTCAGAGGTTCTTTCACTTACTGGTCTGGGAGATATATAAGGGAAAAGTTAAAGGGGAGTTTAATGCTCTTGTATCCAATTTTAAATCTCACAAGTACATCATCCACATTGCGGCTAACATGGTTTTCAAGTGCATGTCTGACCATGTCACTCCTTCAATCAGTTCTAGTGGTTTCCTATTGCTTGAAAAATAAAATATAAACTCCTCTGTTTATCTTTTAAAACCCTTTACAACTGGGGCAGCTAGGTGGCACAGTGGATGGAGCACCAGCCCTGGATTCAGAAGGACCTGAGTTCAAATCTGGCCTCAGACATCTGACACTTACTAGCTATGTGACCCTGGGCAAGTCACTTAACCCCAATTGCCTCACTAAAATAAATGAATGAATGAATTCATTTATTTATTTATTAAAAACCCTTTACAACCTTCCTACAATCTTTCTAGCCTGATTAGCCATCAATTCTGCTCCCATACTCTGTGATCCAGCCCAACTGGCCACCTCTCTTCTCCTTACACAGGATAGACGCTCCATCTTTCATCTCTATGCCTTTGCCCTGGCTGTAGTTCGTGTCTGAAAAGCACTCCTTCCTTTTCTCTACCAAAGAGAATCCCTTTCTTCCTTCAGGACACATTCCAGATACCACCTTTTATGTGAAGCCTTTCCTTGTTTTTTCAGGGGCTAGTGCCCTCTTTGCCTAACAACTTTGTTCACTATATACTATACACTATGCACACATGTTTATACATATACAACAGATATACACACATATATATATAAAGCATGCACATATGTGTGTATGCAAACATAATGCATGCATACCTACATACATATCCTTGTTGTCAGCTTCCTGTGAGTAGGGATTCTCTCATTTATCTCATTTACTATATTTTTACCCCAAGTGACCAGCACCTTTGAGTGACAGAAAGCCTTGCACTATACATCATTAAAGGGATGGCTAATAAACTTTGATTGTATGGATTGTTTCATTGTTTTCATGCTTATATCCCCAATATCTATCACAGTGTCTATCATGTGATACCTGCCTAATAAATTCATGTTGATTGATTGAATGAATCAGTGATTTAGCATCTATAAGGGAAATAGACATCACAAAATGGAGCATGGTTTCAGTAAGAATAGTTCACATCACACTAACTCTATTTCCTTTTTTTTTTTTTTAACAGGTTATTAGGTTGGTAGATCATGGGAATTTTAGCCAAACAATTGACAGAATAGGCTAGGACAATAGTACTATTAGTTGGATTCAGATATGATTGAATGGTTAGTTCCAAAGAGTAGTCATGAATGGTTCAATATCACCTTGGAAAGAGATCTCCAGTGGCATACCTCAAGGTATATGATCCTCTGTGATATAACCTTTCAGTTAATGAGATGGATAAAGGGAGAGGTGACACATATCATTTTGTCTTTTCTTTCTTACGAATTTAATAGTTACCAAAAATGTGAACATCTTAACATATAAGGAAGAATAAAAAACAAGACTATATGAGACTGACCCTCTATTACATAAATTTTCTTTTTTAAAGATATATTAAGTATAAAAAAGAAGTGATAGTTGTGTTCTCTTCTAAACTTATTTTTCTTTCCTTTAGTGCATTTGATACATATAAAATTTGCAGATGACACAGATCATAAGGGAATGACTAAATGAAAGAGTCAAAATCTAAAAAGTTATCAATAAGGTAAGACAGGTTTTGAAACTAGGGCTTATGAGCTTTTTAAGAAAAAAATTTTTGATAACTTCATTTGAAAATAATTGGTTCTTTTTGTAATCTTATGTTTTACTTTATGCATTTGAAAACTCTATTCTGAAAATGCATAGAGGAAACCAGGTTTCAGAAGTTGACCAAGACATAAAAATGGTCATAAACCCCTGAATGGTTATATAGAGAACTTTGGGCTGAGTATTATACAATGAAATCTAATAATAATAAATGTAAAGTCTTACGCTTATGTTCCAAAAATTCAATTTTACAAGTACAGGATGGGTCAAAAGTCATAAAATGGTTTCAGTATTTAGTAAGTCCTTTATTTTTTGTTCTTAATTTACAATACCATAGCATCATATACAGTATATATAGGAAATGGATTTTCATTATTTGTGAAAAATCAAACCTCATAAATGGTGAAACATAAAGAAAAATAATTTTCAAAAAGTTATTAAAACATCTTGATTTTTCGCCCACCCTGTTCAAGATCAGAAAGCTTTGGTTAGAGAAGAATTTATTTAAGAAATTTGTGTGTGTGTGTGGGGGGTATTGAATTAAAAGTTCAGTATTATGGTCAATTGATGAGATTTGAAGAGGTTTTTCAGAAGAATTAGTTGAACCAGTCATTGCTAAAATCAATAGTACTTCTATTTGGCATGTTTAAGGGAAGGTCTCATAGATTAAATAGAGACAACTAAGAGAGGATGGAGAGCAAGATAGGAACAACAAAAGAAGGGTACTAAGGCAGTGCCCACTCACCAAATAGGGGAAGCAGTTCATGTTTAGAAAATTAGGCCAGCACCCATTCTAAACTGAGACAGTAAACAACACCTCTGAAGCTGTTTGTTCTTCATTCTCAAAGAGGCCCAAAATGACATCACTATGTTAGAGTCAAGTTACAGTGTGTCCTACTGTGCCTGATCAGACCAACATGAGCTTGGAATGCTATACTGCAGGTTGGACACAAAGAGTCCATGTGAACATTTGGGTTGCAAAAAACTTTTTCTCTAAATTTGTGCATCTCATATTTCTTTGGAGCTACTTCAATTCTACTTTGCTCATAGAACACAGCACCATCTCTGATGAGGGCATGCCATGCTGGGTGGTCCTGTGCCAGTATCTCACATGCCATACAATCAATTCCAAAGAGAGACCTTGAGAGTGTCCTTACATATCTTTTCCTGACCACAATGTGAGTGCTTGCCTTCAGTGAGTTCTCCATAAAATAGTCTTTTAGGCAAGTGCACATTTGGCATTCAGACAACGTGTTCAGCCCATCAGAGTTGTGTTCTCTGCAGTAGAGTTTGAATGCTTCACAGTTTAGCATGAGAGAAGACCTCAGTGTCTGGTATCTTATGTTGCCAGGTTATCTTCAGAATCTTCCTAAGACAATTCAAATGGAAATAATTCAGTTTCCTGTCATGGCATTGGTATACTGTCCAGATTTCATAGACATATAACAATGACGTCAGTACAATTGCTCTATAGACATTCAGTTTGGCAGAAAAAGCTAAAAAGCTGTTCAACACTGATTCAGCCATTCTGGAGATCAATTTGGAACTATGCCCAAAGGGCTATGGGGCTGTGCATACTTTGACCCAGTAATACCAGTACTAGGTCTGTATCCCAAAGAGATCATAAAAAAGGGAAAAGGACCCACATGTATAAAAATATTTATAGTAGCTCTCTTCATGGTGGCAAAGAATTGGAAATTTGAGGAAATGGCCATCAATTGGGGAATAGCTGAACAAGTTGTGGTATTTGGATGTAATGGAATACTATTGTGCTATAAGAAATGATGAGCAGGGAGATTTCAGAGAAACCTGGAAAGACTTAAGTGGACTGATGCTGAGTGAAGTGAGCAGAAGCAGGAAAATATTTGTGCACAGTAACAGCAAGATTGTGTGATGACATCCAAAAAAAAAAAAAAAAGAACTGTGGAATCTAAATGCAGATTGAACCATACTATTTCTATGTTTTTCATTTTTTTGTTTTCTTTTTTGATGTTTTTCCCTTTTCTTCTGACTGTCCTTTAACAATATGACTAATGTGGAAATATGTTCAATGTGATTGTACATTTATAACCTATATCAGATTGCTTTCTGTCTTGGGGAGGAGGGAGGGAAGGGAGGGAAGGAGAAAATTTTAAAACTCAAAATCCTATAAAAACAAATGTTGAAAACTACCCTTACATGCAACTAATGGTCTCCATGTCAAAACAGAGAAGAATGATTTCATGATGGTCTTGTAAGAGGCTTCTCCTGAGCCCTGCCATATCACTCCAAAAATATCTTTCTAGTTCAATGGGTAGGATTGTTGGATTTCTTTTTGCTCCAAGTACTGGGGCAGAGAGAGTGAGGGTTTTCAAAGGAAGAAGAAGGTATTTTTCAGGTATTTCTGACTGGTTTCTCATCTCTGATGATACAAACAGGGATAGAAGTTTTAGGGATGGTGAGTGGGACCATAGGGGAGTAGATTGCATCCATCCAGGAAGAAGGAAAAAGTTGATTCATGATGCTTCACAATAGTTCATGATTCTAGAAGCGGGGTGGTTGATAGAAGAGTGGAAGAGACAGCTGGAGAGGAAAGAATGAAGTAAAGTATGGTGGCTGAAGTTTCTCTAAAATAGTGATCTAGCTAGCAGTACCCTCTTCCATTTTATCCCATTAATAGACTCACTCAGAACTCCCCTATCTTTTGCTCAACTTGGTCATACACTAGAGTCTCACCACAAGACGAATAGCAACCCAGAACTTCTTGCCCCTGGCCCTCCTCATGTCAGAGAGCCAGCTCCTTACCAGATTCCATCTTGTTACTACTATCCATGATCATGTGTGCTTTACCTTGGGACCACAACCTTTGGCTACCTATTACTAGGAATGGGTACTGCTATTCTGCCCACTGGACTTAACATCAGGAGATCTGAGTTCATATTCCAGATCTGCTTCTTATGAGTGTGACCTTGGTTTAGTCACTATAACTCTGGGCTGCAATTTTTTTATCTGTAAATGTGGGGCCTGAGATATAAATTTATGGTCCTATTATCCCATGATCTGCACTCCACTTTCTCATAATTGGCCTGGTTTCACTCAACTAAGTACTAGCACTCTCTGCCTCGCCTAGACTCTACTCCCCTAGTGTTTCTTTTTCACTAATTTGGACTAAGTACCTCCCTAGACCCAGGTTGCTTAGATCCCCATATCTGGATTTACTCAGTTCATGCCTAGGGCTTTCCTTGATGCAGGTGTCCATCATTCCCCCTACCTGCTATCTGTTGTAAGCTTTGGGCGAATCACTTAACTTCTCTGGACTTCAGTTTCCTCATCTAAAAAATGGCTAGCACATAGTATGTTTGTTTATTTGTCCCTTCTTGCCCTAAGTCATGATCTCTCATGAATACCTCAGTATCAATATAGTTTCTAAAGTTATATTTTGAAAGATATTCAGAGGGAGAATAATGTTTCTTTGTGGGTTCCTGGGAATGGGAGAGAAGAACATTACCTAGGGGAGACAAGAATCTGGGGCCTCTGAAGTTATGTCTGTATCAAGTAGGCAAGAGTCATCTTCTGAGAAGCCAATATACCAGGGCAGCTCATGTGACTTGATGTTAGAGCTGGCTAAACATCTGAAGCTAGTAATGGAAGAGGCAGGAAAAGGGTTCTATCTGACAATTTTAGTGCCTGTGGCAAGTAGCATGAAATGTGTCTGCATCTCATCCTTTAAAGACCAATCATCTGAGGTATGTGGCTGAGAGTGACAATATAATGTTGGCTCCTATAGATGGAGACCTTCAGACATTCAATTTATTCTTATTAAGAGATAAATACAGTTGTTTCTACATGCTAAAAGAGTGTTAAGTGGTGTCAGTGCCTGCTAAATTTTGTTGCCCTGGGGCAAAGCCATAGTCACCCCATTCTAGTTAGATCTCTGGGCAAGACTGTGCTGGGAAATACATCAACCTACCAGAGGATCCTACATGCACCCATTAAATGCCCAACATCTTTATGAACAACCATTAAATCTTTGAT
Source organism: Dromiciops gliroides (assembly GCF_019393635.1). NCBI lineage: Eukaryota > Metazoa > Chordata > Mammalia > Microbiotheria > Microbiotheriidae > Dromiciops > Dromiciops gliroides. Next base: position 592,696,805 of record NC_057861.1, on the reverse strand, counting down.
TTGGAAGGGAGAGGGAAGGTAATAGAAAATCAAGAGAAGAGTCTGAGTCATCATTAAAAACATGAGCCAAGGGCAAAAGTTGAATCAAGGAATCATTAAGACAAGCTAAAGGGTCAAGAAAGCTGAGACTAAACCAAACAAATGAGAACAAACTGACAGTTGAATGACAGCTTGACAAGCTCAATACAAGTTCGGGCTTTGCATCCTCTTACGCTGGGTTTCCTTGTGCCTGTCATACTCTACTTAGTTCCTTAAAGAGAAAATGCTGTCAAAAGATGCAATTCACACACTGAAGAATAATTGCCCCTGCCATTATGTTCCCATGGACCAGCCATTCCTGGTCTCAATTAAAATGTATGTTATGCTTTTTTAAAAAGCAATAAACATTTTTCTTTATAGTTTTGGGTTCCAATTTTTATCCCTCGTTCCCTCCCTCCCTCCCTGAGGAAGCAAGCAATCAGATATGGGTTATACATGTATTATTATGTAAAACAATATAATATTTGTCATTTTGTATAAGAAAACTTGCTTAAAAGAAAAAATAAAAGAAAGTGAAAAATAGCATGTTTCAGTCTGTGTTCCATCAATATCAGTTCTTTCTTTGGAAATGTATAGTATGTTTCAATAGTCCTTTGGGATTGTCTTGGATCATTGTATTGTTGAGAACAGTCAAGTCATTTACAGTTATTCATCAAACAATATTGCTGCCTCTGTGCACAATGTTCTGTTGGTTCGGCTCACTTCACTGTGCATTAGTTCATACAAGTCTTTCCAGGCCTTTCTAATGACATTCTGCTTGTCATTCCTTATAGCTCAATAATATTCCATCACCATCATATACCACAGTTTGTTTAGTCATTCCCCAATTGATGGGCATTCCTTTGATTTCTAGTTCTTAGGGACCACAAAAAAGCTGGTATAAATATTTTTGTACAAATAGGTCTTTTTTTATTTTGGGGGATATCTTTGGGATATAAACCTAGCAGTGGTATTGCTGGATCAAAGGGTATGCACTGTTCCATAGCCCTTTGAGCATAGTTCCAAATTGCTCTCCAGAATGTTTGGATCTTTTCACAACTCCACAAATAGTGGATTAGCATCCCAGCTTTCCCACATTCCCTCCAAAATCCAATATTTTCAATTTTTGTTATATTTGCCAGTCTGATAGGTGTGAGGTGATACCCCAGAGTTGTTTTAATTTGCATTTCTCTGATCAATAGTGATCTAGAGCATTTTTTCTTATGATTATATACCTTTGATTTCTTTGTCTGAAAACTGCCTGTTCATATCCTTTGACCATTTATCAATTGACTCAGTTCTCTATATATTTTTCACATGATTAACCAGAACCAAGAAGACAAAAACTGTCCATTATTGTTCTTCTTGTTGATCTTGTGCTCAGCTCTCGAATTTTAAGAGAAAGAAGCAAATGATAATTCAATTCAATTCAACAAACCTTTTCTAAGCATCTGTCAAGTATAAACAACTTCCAGGTAGCTATGGCAGCCTAAGTTCTCTGCCTTTCCCATATATATCATTGGACAAAATGATATCAGTAACCATTAAATCAATAAGTATTGACTGGACATAAAAGGTGATACCATAGGTAAATTAGGAGAGGAAGGAATAATTTACCTCTCAGATCTTTGGAAAGGAGAACACTTTATGACCAAACAAGAGAAAGGGAATATTATGAAATGCAAAATGGATGATTTTGAATACAATAAAATAAAAAGTTTTTGTACAAACAGAAGCAATGCATACAAAATTAGAAGGGAGACAGAAAACTGGTAAACAATTTTTATAGCCAGTACTTCTGATAAAGGCCTCATTTCTAAATTATATCAAGAACTAAATCAAATTTATAAGAATCCAAGTCATTCCCCAATTGAGAAATGGTCAAAGGATATGAACAGGCAGTTTTCTGATGAAGAAGTCAAAGCTATCTATTACTATATGAAAAACTGCTCTAAATCACTATTGATTAGAGAGATGCAAATTAAAACAACTCTGAGGTACCACCTGACACCTATCAGTTTGGTTAAAATGATAAAAAAGGAAAATAATAAATGTTGGAGAAGCTGTGGAAAAATTGGAACACTAATGTATTGTTGGTGGAGTTGTGAACTGACCCAACCATTCTGGAGAGCAGTTTGGAACTGAGCCCAAAGGACTATAAAGCTTTGCATACCCTTCAACCCAGAAATACCACTATTAGTTCTTTTTCCCAGGGAGATTGTGGAAGAGGGAAAAGGACCCACAGGTACAAAAATATTTATAGCTGCTCTTTTTGTGGTGGCAAGGGATTGGAAATTGAGGAGTTGCTCATCAACTGTGGAATAGCTGAACAAGTTGTGGTATATTAATGTAATGGAATACTATTGTGCTGTAAGAAACGATGAGCAGGCAGATTTCAGAGAAACCTGGAAGGACTTGCATGAACTGATGATGAGTGAGAGGAGCAGAAGCAGGAGAACATTGTACTCAGTATCATCAACACTGTGTGTTGATCAACTGTGACAGACTTGACTTCTCAGCAATACAATGGTTCAAGATAGATCCAAAGGACTCATGATGGAAAATGCTCTCTGAATCCAGAAAAAAAAAAAAAGAACTGTTGAATCTGGATGCAGATTGAACCATACTATTTCTATTGTTTTTGTTTTTCTTTTTTGAGGTTTTTCCTTTTTCTTCTGATTCTTCTCTCATAACATGTCTAATGCAGAAATATGTTTAATGTGATTGTACATATATAACCTATATCAGATTACTTGCTGTCTTCGGGACGGGGGAGGGAGGGGAGGGAGGGAGAAAAATTTGAAACTAGAAATCTCATGAAAACTATCTCTAAATGTAACTGGAAAATAAAAAATATATATTTACATGATATAATGTATTGAGTGAGTGCCCACTATGTGCCTAAGGATCTGCAAGTTTAGGATCTCTTAGAGCTTGAAGGAATCTTAGCTGTCATCTAGTCTTACCCTCTCATTTTACAGTGGGAAAACTGTGGACTGAAAAAGTTAGGTGACTTATCAGAGGTGAATGTCAGAAAACCCAGAATTTGATCCTGTGTCCTATACTCCAACTCCAATGTTCCCTTGATTCAGCATAATGACTCAATCATCAGATATTTGGATTCTGCTACCTGGATTTTCTTATTAAATCAGAAAGGTATAATCAAACATTTAGGAGAGATTTTCACCTTCAAGATTTGAAACCAAAAGGAGCTTCGGGTTCAGTATGAATAAACCACAGAATTAAACTCAACTGCATCCATGTTTCCCTCCTATCCATCTTAATCAGGGTTTTATTGTAGCAGACAATTTATAATCAGTCCATCTGTGGGTTTCAAATATATGTTTCTGTCTTGTTTGGCTTGAAACAACATGCCCTAGAATTTATTGGAATATAGGATTGTTAAACAGAAATCAATTGGCCTTTAACAAACATTGCATGTTTCTTTTCATTCCAAATTTCAGAAGCTAAAGATTTGGATCTCATTTCCCTCTTGGAATTACAGAACAGCTCCCAATACCCTGCTGTGCTTTTCCTTCGTGTGAGAGGGTAGACCATGTGGTAAATGCTCAGTGGGGCAGAAATGGGAAATGGGAAATAGTGACAAAGACCAACTATTCTTTGGAATCTCTTAGATAAGTAATCAAGGGGCAGAGGGCATGGTAGGGGTGGGAAAAGGATGAATTATATAGCCTAGAGGCTCATGAGAATTCATGAGGCCACATAGTGGGGCTGCCTTCCTGTCAGGACTGCCTTATAATCAATTCATTTTGACGCTTCCGTAACTAAACACACTTGTGTCATGTCTAGATTGGGCTGGTAACTTATAATGGTTATGTGACTCTGTGGCAGACAAAGGAGCTGGACTAGGTGAACTAATCAGTGAAATATCAGTGAACTAATAATTATCTATTAAGTACCTAATATGTACTAGACATTTCACTAAGTGATGGGAATATAAGCACCAAGAATGAAAGTTTATGTTCTCAAGGAGCTTACATTCTAAGGGAGGAAGAAGGGCAGCTAGGTGGTGCAGTGGATAGAACACTGGCCCTGGGGTCAGGAGTACCTGAATTCAAATCTGGCCTCAGACACTTAACACTTACTAGCTGTGTGACCCTGGGCAAGTCATTTAAACCCAATTGCCTCACTAAAAAAAAAAATAAATAAAAATCTAATGGAGGAAGAAGGGCTGGGAAAAATCAAACAAACAAACAACCTTTGAAATCTTCCCCCAAGGACAGTGTTGAAAAAAAGCATTACTTATGGGACAGTTAGTCAGTCAACTAGCATTTATTAAGAGCCTACTATGTGCCAGGCATTGTTCTAAGTACTGGGCAAACAAAGAAAGGTAAAACCACACCAAAACAAATTATAGTTCCTGACTTAAGGAGCTCACAGTTTAAAGGTTTGAAGCTTTCTTAAGTTTGACAGCAGAGAAAAGTCAGCACTGGATAGTCACTATTCAGGGAAAGCCCAGAAACACCAGGTAATTCTTGCAGAACCAGCAGTTAGTCAACTGGAGATACAATGAGCTAAGCCCAGGAATCACAGGAAGGAGGCAGGGTCCTAGTCAGAAGCATGCGCCAATATGAGAAGATTACAGAATTTGAAGAACAGGTGAAGAACTGTGGTCTGGTGTAAGCTAGAAAGTTTTGACCTGGAAAAACATGGAAGGTTTGCTGAGAGTTTCATACAATGGGCTTCATTTAGCATCTTATGGATGCCTAGGCACTTGGCATTGGAGCCACCATCCATTCTCTTCTAAATGTCCCTTCCTTGCCTCCTCTGGCAGCATTTGTGAATTCAGGAAAATAGTCATCTCTAAGCTATAGCAGAGAAGGCTGTTCAGTATCAGAAGAGGTGTTATCAGATGCGGTGAGCCATAAGGGAAGGAGAATGTCATCAAGATAGTCGGAAAATAGCCTATGGGAATAGAGAGCACTGGCTGCTTAGCCAACTGTCACAGATCTCAGTTGAAAGAGATCCCAGAGACTATCCAATCCAGGGTTTTCAACCTGGAGTTAATAAACTAGATTTATTTTAATATTTTGAAAACTGCATTTCAATTTGTATTTATTTTATTTTTAATTTCTTGAATAAAACAAGCATTTCCCAAACAATATAATTTTGTAAATGATTGCACATGAAACTGAGCATATATTATGTACAACTTGCTATTCCTTTTAACTACATAATAAAGTTATCATATAAATTCTTTCTTCTTTTTTCTTCTGTCTGCCTGAACCTAAAGATAGTTACCATTAGACACAAAGATGCCCATATATATGTAAAATCAATCTATACATTTATTTATCAGCTCTTTCTCTGGATGCAAATGGCATCTTCCTTCATTTGTTCTTTGTAGTTAATTGGGATATTTATAACAATCAAAATGACTTATTCACTCAAATTGTTTTTAAAACAATACTGCTGTTACTGTATTTCACTATAATTAGTTTTCTTTGTAATGCTATGAATTTTTTTTTTTGGTGAGGCAATTGGGGTTAAGTGACTTGCCCAGGGTCACACAGCTAGTAAATGTCAAGGGTCTGAAGATGGATTTGAACTCAGGTCCTCCTGAATCCAGGGACAGTGCTCTATCCACTGCACCACCTAGCTGCCCCAATGAATTTTATTTTATACATTTAAGAGCATCATTCCTAGAAGTCCATAGGCTTCACTAAATTTTCAAAGGGGTCCATGAAACATTTGATCTAGCACAATCTAAACAAGAATTCCCTCTACAATATTTTCAGCAAGTGTTCATTCAAACTTTGCTGGAAGATCTCATAAAAGAAGAGTTCCTGAGTACTAAAGACAGTGAATCAAGGAGGGCAAGTTAGGAAAATAAGGAATTCAGATATAAGAACAAACTAAAACACTCCTTCACTGGTTGATTGTTTTCTTGCTTGCCACATGCTGTCAATTATTAGTTTAAAGTGCCATTTATCTTTATATGCTATTCCTACCCCCTTCTGGTTTTCAAATGGGATGTTGATGGATTTTGTACAATTCAGATGGTTGAAATGGGCATTAGTTTGAAAAGTGTACCTGTCATATCAAATTTCTAACAGTTCTAGTTATCAAAAGGTTCCAGAGCATCTTGATAGAAAATAAAGAATCTTCTGACTACCTAGGCTCAAAGGTTCTTTGTGTTATAGACTCCTTGGGCAATCTGGTAAAGCCTATGGACTCCACAGAATAATATTTAAAATGCATAACATAAAATACAGAATACAGAGAAAACCAAAGTTAGTGAAAATAAAAGCATTTTCCCCATCCAAATTCACAGAGCCTCTTGAAATCTACCTATTGACCTCCTCGCCTCCCACAAGGGTTCAGGGACCCTAAATTAAAAAACCCAAACTAGAGTAAATTCAGAAGGGCAGCACAGTAAAAGGGAAGAAACACTGGAATTATAATCAGCACACCTGGGATCAGGGAGGCCTTTCATCGACTTGTACACTACGTGATACAACTCACTTGACTTCTCTGAGACTCAGTTTCTCCATTTGTAAAATGTGGGCAACACGCTGACCTCTTAGTTGCCCTCTACATTTAAGATGTTATGAGTCTGTCTGCTGAAGGTCTTTCATCCTTCTCTCTACCCTGTGCCTATAAGTTATGCACGCTAGGCAGAGAATTTCAGGAAAACTTGAGATAAAGATTGGTCTCCCTAAAACTTTCTTCTTAAGCCTATGAAAGCCAAATGAACATCCATACTCTTTTTACTCAGTGGCATTAGAACAGGAATTTAGACTTGTTTTTAAAGAAATCAGATTTATATGCTCATTTTGGCATTAAACCAATCACAGACACTTCTGGCCTGGAAATGCAGGGATGACAACCTTGCAATTGAATTAGTAACTGGCATTAGAAGTGCCAAAAGCATCACACTGCCCACTACTGCCATAGTCTTCAACCTCACTGAACTGAATGGCTTGCATAAGTTTTGAGATTGTAAATGAGTGAATAAAACTGCTCTTGCCACAAAGGAATGTTTCTCCATGCTCACTATTTAAAGAAAAAGAAAAAAAAACCCAGCACCAAGATATTAAACTTGGATGTGTCTCTAGACACAAGTTAATTTCAATATCAATCAGCAATCAAAAATGCAGCCACTTTCTGCCATGGGCAGGGGAATTTCAAAAATCCTGTCAGGATGAGAAATGATCTGAAATTTGATGGGTGTTGGAAAGCTCTCAATAAATGCAATTAGAAAGATATTGAGCTGAAACTACTGGTGGGGTGAGGGAGGCAGTAGACTCAGGCTCTCTTTCAGCTTGACTCACCAAGGAAGGCTCCCTGTAGAAGGGCCAATACACAGGAAAGCTAAGTTTTGGGCCCTGGATAGAATTGATTTCTATGAAGTAGTGATTTAATTGTATTACAGGAATCTTGGATCCATGCCTCCTGCTGACTTTCTTAGCTTTCAAATTAAATGCAACTTTCTGTAATCAGGTAGGCTCAACTGAGGCTTACAGAGAAAACTTTATCAAAAAAGACAAGGCTCAGTGAAGGCATTTCTGTGTCCTGGAACTTTGTCAGCCAATCAAAACCATTTTACTAAGTGCTGGTCTCTGTGGTGAATTCAGAAGTATTAGATATTCTCTCTGCTTACAAGGTGCTGCCTGTCTAGTCCAGCAGAAATGGTACGGCACAGAGATTTGGTATAGTTCAACTTCTTCTCTGCCATGGATCTGGTGGTCAGAAGGAACAACATAAATAATGTGAATAATTGCTAATGATAATTAGCCAACAGTGTCAAGTTTATGAAAGAGAGTTATTTGTAATAATGATAAAAAAGATTAGGCAGATAGGATAATTATGAAAATAATAATAGCAGTGCTGGTATTTGAATGTAAGCTCAGATTCTGAAGATTCATTGAAATCATCTTGGGGATGACCCCAAAGCATGACAGGGATAGTTTTTATCCTGTTCTCATATGGTTTTAAATTTCTTCTCTTGCATCTTTATATTTTTAAAGCTTTTACATTCTATGGAGGTGGGAGAACATAAATATTCAATATAGCAATGCTTCTTAAAACTGGTACTCCTACATTTTAAGGATCCTTGTTAGATTCAGGGAGTTTTGGGACAACAGTGTTCTGTGACTGTGTTGTGATATTGATAAAATCTATTTTCTGAATTCTCAGGGATATTTTAAAGTTGCATTTGTAATGTAATAGTGATAACAGTTACAACAAAATAATATGTGGAATGAAAAGCTTTAAAAAATATATAGACTTATTGAAAGAAAGCATGTGGGGACAAAATGAGGTATGTGTCATTCTTGTCATCCTGTGTACCACTGAAGCCAGTGAGTTTAAACCAACTCCATGGAGATAATTCTTCTTATTCAGTCAAAAAACAATAATTTGTCCTCTTGTGCAATAGTCCAGAGAACATAAAAATACCAAAGAATAATATTAGACTAAAAACTTTTTCTTGGACCATTTCTATCTTGAGCCCCAATTAAAAAATTGAGAAGAACATATCACAACAATGATAATAACAACCTACTACTGGTAGGAAATTTTGAGAAATCCTTTAGCAGAGGACCATGGTTCATCCAAATAATTCAAAATATGTGAATATCTTTCCAAATAATTCAGAATATGTGACTATCTCCCCTCTTTTCAAATATCTTTATAAATTAAGACTTTTGGCCCTTTCCCAGTAGAACATTCCAACATTTCATTCACTTTTCTGTCATGATTTTCCTCTGGATTATAGATAAGGAACTTATTATCTTTCATAAATTTTTAATCTCCTTCAGAACAAGGACTGGTTTTTATTTTTTGTTTTCGTAGCCCTAGCAGTTAGCACAGTAGCTGACACTTAGTAGGCACTTAATGGTTATCAAATTGAGTAATGTGAGAAAATAATTATTAATAATGGATTTTTGAGGGGACCCAAAATAGTTTTAGCCCTTTCTTCCCCCCCCCAAAAAAAAGCTCCGTTCTTGAAAAAGTTCTTATCTATTTCTCAGTGAGCCCAAGTGTACAACAGGAATAGAGATAGAGTTTTTTGTCTAGTTCAGTGAACTGATGGGATTAAACCACATGGACTTTGCCTTGACCAATTTAGGGGGTAGTCTTTTGGATACTTCCCTATGATGTCATTTGTAGAGATCATTTTAATATGGCCCTCCCTCAAGTCATGTCAACCAATGGAACTGAATTATGCTAACCAATTAGCTTTGATCAGTGTATAGTGACCTACCTCTATCAAAAGAGGATAAAAGCCAAGGCCAGGTGAGGCTCAAGGTTGCCATCTTGGCTCAAGGCCTTAGCTCAGATTGCTGTCACTTGGTGCTCCTTGCTGTCCTCTTGGGACAGAGTAGGTAATATAGGGTTTCTGACCTCTGCTTGAGGTCAAGTGCTCTCTCTCTCTCTCTCTGAGAGACAGCATGTGGTACCAGGGCTTGTGTTAAATGCCATGTGGTCAATACTTTACTAATAGTAATATTAATTAATAATACTGCCAAAATGTATGCAATAGCCATTATTATATAAATAGCCATTAATTTATAAGTAGAAAATAATTTTAAAATACAGTCTAGTACAAATAATTTACAAAACACAGAAAAAAGATGTTTCCTCTTTCTAACCATAGTCTGCAAAACATTAAGTCACTTAACCTGCCTGCCTCAGTTTCCTCAATGGAAATTGGGGATAATAACCATGCCTACCTTTTAGGGTTGTTGTGAAAATCAAATGAAATAATATTTGTGAAGCACCTAGAACAAAGTAGGTGCTTAATAAATATTTAATACCACCCTACTCCAACCCCCCACCATGAACTACAAAGCAAGATAACAAGTTGTTACATGGATCATTTCTATCTGAACTCCTTTGAGAAAATAATGATAATATTTGCGTGCAAAAATATTTGTGAAATATAGTTTACAAAATACTCTCACAGCCATCATCTCATTTGAGATACAGAGCAGGTATAATTACCTCTGCTTGATGGAAGGAAAAATTAGGTTTCAGAAATGCTAAGTGACTCACCCAAAGTTTACTTACTATGGTAGGTGCTTGGCACAGGGCAGGGGGTGCAGGGCACTGAGGCAGGAGTGGACTCTGAATTCTGATGCACATACTTTCTATCCGGGTGACCTGGGTACATTATTTAACCTTGCTGTGCCTCAGTTTCCTCATCTATAAAATAAGGATATTAATAGTACCTACCTCCCAGGGTTGTTGTCAGAATCAAATGATATAGCATATATGAAGCACTTTGCAAATTTTAAAACACTATATAAATATTAGCTATTATTAATATTGTTTTTGTTCTCCCTCTTGCTCCTTTTCCTGCTCCTGCTCCTCTTCCTCCACCTCCTTCTATTACTACTAGCAGAGCCAGGGTTTAAACCAGTTCTTCTGTCTCCGTAAAGATCTCTTGATATTTATACTCTATATAGAAAGCCACATAATAATAACATTATTATTATTGTTGTTGTTATTATTATTATTATTATTATTACTAACTGCTACTTCTCTTCTTCCTCCTCTTCCTCCTATTCCTACTGGCAGGGTGAGGGTAGTAGGGCTAGGGTTTGAACCAGATCTTCTGTTTCTCTGTATAAATCATCTAAAAACAACTAGAGATATAGAAAGCTATATTCTTCCTGGAAACCAATTCCCTCAGGAACTACTCTGAATTTGAAGTTACCTTTCTCCAGGTCTCAGTGAGAAGAAGGAAATTAACAATGTGTGCTCCATCTTAGGCCTATCCTCACGGAAAACTCATTCTCCTGTCATTCTCCATCTACACTCATCCCAACTCACTCCCTAGAGAGTGTGTTTCTTTACCTCAGGTTGATTAAAACAGCCAGAAATAGGTATCATGAGAAAAAGTTGATAGAACTGGGGTTAACTTGAAGAAAAGAAGATTGAGATTGAGGGGTATCTTCCTCACTGCTTTCAATTCAAAAAGTACCCTTTTCATGTTTTTTGCATGTATCACACTGCTAGGTACTTTGGAGAAGGGCTGTGATTTGCATGAGGCTGGGAAACTTTGTTAGGATGCCAACAAGGAAAGGTGCTTGTCCTTCTTGGGAAATGCTGTTCCTAATCCTTAATTCATCCGTTAACTTTCTTTAAAAGCATATATCCCATTTCATATATTCTCCCTTTATTTCTAATGCCTTGTCATGCTTATGGAGGTTAACACAGAACCCCAGCTTTGGAAGACTCCTCAGAGTCTTCTACTGCTACCCATACCTGATTAAGAATTCCCTCTACAACATACATGCCTGACAAGTGATCATCAAGCCATGACTTGGAGACCTTTAATAAAAGGGAGCCCACTATTCCCTTAGATACCCCATTCTATTTTGGGATGGTTCTTAGCCTTCAAAAGTTTTCCCTTACATCAAGTTTAAATCTTTGTTTTTTCAACTTTTACTTATGTCTTCTAATTCTGCCTCCTTACCAAGCAGAGCACACTAGGTCCCTCTTCTGTGTGATAGCCCTTCATAGATCTACAGCTGGAAGGGACTTCGGTGTATATACTCCAACATGCTTATTTTATATATGAAGAAACTGAACTCAAGCCTTAAGTCAGTAATAAACCTCAGAGGTGGGATTATTTGCTTGTGGGGCAATAAGGTTTAGTAACTTGCCTAGGGTCACACAGCTAGTAAGTGTCAAGTGTTTGAGGCCAAATTCGAACTCAGATCCTCCTGAATCCAGGGCTGGTGCTTTATCCACTATGCTTACTGGGGGTTTTCTTAGCAAAGATACTGGGATGGTTGGCCATTTCCTTCTCCAATTCACTTTACAGATGAGGATCTAAAGCACACAGAGTTACGTGACTTGCCCAGGGTCACATAGTTAGTAAGTTGTCTGGAAGCAGATTTGAACTCAGGAAGATGAGTCTTCCTGACTTCAGTACTGGTGCTCTATCGACTGTACCACCAATCATATTTAAAGCTCAAAATGACCATGGAGGTAGTTTCATTCCAAACCTTTCATTTAAAAAAAGAAGAAACTGAAAACCAGAAAAGTCCATTGACTTGCCCTAGATCACACAAGTAAAAACTTGCATTGGTGGGATTTAAATATAGAGTCTCTGACTCCAAATCCATCTTCAGATTCTACTGTATCTTGCAGTAGGATTCAACAAGATAAAATGTACTTATATTAAAGTCATGATGGAAGGCCACCGGGTGAAAATATAACTTCTATATGCCTGAATGTCTTGGAAAAGAATAGAGATAATAACTTTTTTTTTGGTGGGACAATGAGGGTTAAGTGACTTGCCCAGGGTCACACAGCTAGAAAAGTTTCAAGTGTCTGAGGTCAATTTTGAACTCAGGTCTTCCTGAATCCAGGGCTGGTGCTTTATCCACTGTGCCACCTAGCTGCCCCTGATAATCGCTCATTCTTAATAACTTAGATAGTCACTTACCTCTAGGCTAGTCCTGGTCTTGATCCTTCCCAGTGTTGGGTAGTTTTAATTCTCATATTTTTAATGGCTTATTATTATCATTGTTGTTATTAATACAATTAATTGTTTAATAATTAATTTATAAATACTAAGATCGTTATTTATTTTTAAATGCTTATATGTCATGAATTAATAATGATTTTATTATTAAGTAATATTATTGACAAAAATTTTAATGTTTGAAAACTGCTTTGCATTTATTATGTAAAGCAATGAGATACTCTGTTCCCCCAGACCATTTTATGGTTTTGTGACATCATCGCTATTGGTTATATGATAGGTGGTCTCAATAATGTTTCAGACAGTCACTCAAGCTTCTTGAAGACTGGTAGGAAAGACAGGCAGCACAGTAGTCAAAAGTGCAACTTAGTCAAAGTCACTGCACCTGTGGATTTAGCTGTTAGATCAAGAGCTAGTCATTTAACCACTCAGTCTCAATTTCCTCATTGACAAAGCCCTGTCCTCACTACTGCATTATTCCTGCAATATTACTGTGTTGCGGTAAAAGCACTTTTTGTAAACTTTAAAGTTCTGGTTGTTTTTATTTTTTATTTTATATTTTAAAAATTACATTTAAAATTTATTTGTATTATTCCAGCTTCATCTTTAACTTGCAATTTGACTTAAGGTAAGTCACTAAACAATTCTTTTTTGGAGTGGGGGGGCAAAGAGGGTTAAGTGACTTGCCCAGGGTCATACAGCTAGTAAGTGCCAAGTGTCTAAGGTTCGATTTGAACTCAGGTCCTCCTGAATCTAGGGCCAGTACTTTATCCACTGTACCAGCTAGCTGCCCAGAATTGTTTTTTGGTAAGGCAATGAGGGTTAAGTGACTTGCCCAGGGTCACACAGCTAATAAGTGTCAAGTGTCTGAGGCTGAATTTGAACTCAAGTCTTCCTGAATCCAGGGCAGGTGCTTTATCCAATGTGCCATCTAGCTGCCCCCTTCTCTCTCTCTATTTGTAGCTGTGATTGTGGACAAAACATTCAATCTTGAGAGCCTCGGCTTCCTAATGTGTAAAATGGTAATACATTTATCCCTTTCATATCTTGGGGGTTAAAGGCATGGAGCCCCATAGATCTGGAAGATTTGCATAAAATTTTTGGCCCTCCCTTCATATCAGAGAAGAAATGTGAGTTATTATGGTATTAAAGGGTAAAATAGGTTGATATTATACAATGCTATACATAGGCTTTTGCATTTCTGAGTTTCTAAGCCTTTTCAGTGTTGTCTCCTGGCCTTCAGGTGTCATCTGCAGACTCTGCAAACCGCCCCCCCCCTCCAATTCCAATTTAATTCCTTATGCCAACTCACAATCGATTGAAACCACAATAGGGAAAGTCGTGATGTGGAAGGAATGACTGTAATTCCATTTTTACTACCTACCTCACAGGGTTGTCATGAAGAAAGTGCTTTTAAACCTGAAAGCATTATATAAATGGGAATTATAATATTTTGGCTTTAGCACTGGACCCATGCTCTCAGATCCAGGCAGGGTGGGGGTCAGGTCTTTAACCTGGCTTACTTGTTCCTGAAGCGCTAACTACTCCCAGTCATTGGCTTGCATTACAGGAATGAAGTCTAGGTGGCACAGTGGATAGAGTGCCAGGTCTGAAATTAGGAAGACTCATCTTTTTAAATTAAAATCTGGCTTCAGGCACTTAATTAACTGTATGACCCTGGGCAAGTCACTTAACCTTGTTTGCCTCAATTTTCTCATCTGCGAAATGAACTGGAAAAGGAAATGACAAACCACTCCAGTTTCTTTGCCAAGAAAACCCTGAATGGTGTCATGAAGAGTTGGGCATGACTGAACAACAATGACATAAGGGACAATACAAGAAGGAAAGATCTCCTTGGTTTCACTTCCTTCCTTGGGTATGTGTTTTCAAAGCAAAACAAAACACCCTTCTAGCATCAATGATTCCATCTCCTATGCAGATTCCCCTCCTCTCCTCACCAAACTTTAGTGATGGTTTAGTCAGTTGCCATGGCAAAAACCAAAGGTCACCATTTGTTTGCCAACTCTCCAAAGATGATCTTAGCTAAGCAAAGGCAGCTAGATAGTACAGAGTGCTGCGTCTCGAGTTAGAAACATTTGAGCTCAAATCTAGCCTCAGACATTTGCTACCTATGTGATCCTGGCCAAGTCACATAACCTGCCTGCCTCAGTTTTCTCATCTGTAAAAAGAGGATAATAATAGCACCTAACTCATAGGGTTATTAGAATCAAATGAGGTAATATTAATAAAGCACTTAATACAGTGCCTGGCACTTCATAGGTGCTTAATAAAGGCTTATTTCCTTCTTTCCTTCCTTCCTTGACAAACCATATACGTTCCTTCTCTAAGACTGTACTTGAAGTTTGTAGAGCCAGCACTTAGGTGGCAGAGACTTTGAGAACCTCAGGTCATCTCCATACTGCAGTGAAATATCATAATAATAGAACATTTTACATATGTTATTTCATCTGAATGTCACAACAACTCCATGAAATATTTGTACTTCTTTGCTATTCTTTGAACAAGACACTCTCTTCAAATGCTTTCCCTCATCATCTCTCCCTCCTGACTTCCTTGGCTTCCTTCAAGTCCCAGATAAAGTTCTGCCTTGTACAGAAATCTTATCCTGACCCTTCTTCATTCTTGTGTCTTTCCTTTGTCATTTATCTTCAATTTATCTTATATATAGCATGCATATACTCGTTGTTCACATTGCATTATACTGTCACTCACACCTATCAGACTGGCAAATATAACAAAAATGGAAAATATTGGATGTTAGAGGGGATGTGGGAAAGCTAGCATGCTAATCCACTGTTCGTGGAGTTGTGAAAAGATCCAATCATTCTGGAGAGCAATTTGGAACTATGACCAAAGGGCTATGGAACAGTGCCTTTGATCCAGCAACACCACTGCTAGTTCTATATCTCAAAAATATCCCCCAAAAGAAAAAAAACTATTTATACAAAAATAGTTATAAGGGGCAGCTAGGTGGCATAGTGGATAGAGCACCGGCCCTGGAGTCAGGAGTACCTGAGTTCAAATCTGGCCTCAGACACTTAACACTTACTAGCTGTGTGACCCTGGGCAAGTCACTTAACCCCAATTGCCTCACTAAAAAAATATAAAAAAATATTTATAGCAGCTCTTTTTGTGGTGGCTAAGAATTGGAAATCAAAGAAAGTAATGCTCATCAATTGGGGAATGACTAAACAAACTGTGGTATATGATGGTGATGAAATAGAATATTATTGTTCTGTAAGAAATGACAAACAGGATGACTTCAGAAACTCCTGGAAAGACATGTACAAAATGCTGTATAGTGAAGTGAGCAGAACCAAGAGCACTTTGAGTATAGAGACAGCAATATTGTTTGATGAAGAACTGTGAATGACTTGACTATTCTCAACAATGCAATGATTCAAGACAATCCCAAAGGACTGTTGATGAAACATACTATCCATCTCCAAAGAAAGAATTGATATTGATGGAATAGACTAAAGCATGCTATTTTTCACTTTCTTTCATTTTTTTTCTTTTAATTAAGTTTGCTTGTACAAAATAACAAATATGGTAATGTTTGCATAATCATAAAACATTAAAATTAATATTATCATTAAGAAAGTTCTGAATTCCAAACTCTATCATTTTCCCCTCCCCCTCTCCTACCCTCATGGTTAGCAATCCAATATAGATTATACACTTGCAATCATATAAAACATTTCCATGATAGTCATTTTTACAAGAAAACTTGAATAAAAGAAAAAGAATGAAAGGTATAAGATAAAAAAGTCTCTATTTAAACAATATCAGTTCTTTCTCAGGAGACTGATGGTATGCTTCATCATTAGTCCTTTGGGATTGTCTCAGATCATTGTATTGCTGAGAATAGTGAAGTCGTTTACAAGTCTTCATCATACAATGCTGCTGTTAACTGTGTACACCATTCTCCTGGTTCTGTTCACTCTACTTTGCATCAGTTCTTGTAAATCTTTCCAGATTTTTCTGAAATCATCTTTCTTGTTATTTCTTATAGCACAATAATATTCCATCACAATCACATATCACTGCTTGCTTAGCTATTGTCCAATTGATGGGCATCCCTTTAATTTCCAATTCTTAGTCCCCACGTGAAGGGGATAGACTTTCAAATGATTTGCTCATGGTCCCACACCTAGTAAGTTGTTGATACCAAATTTAAACTCAGTTTAGGGCCTACACTCTATATGCTGTGCCACCTAGCTGCCTCACAGTAGGCACTTAATAAATGTTTTTTTCACTGTTTACAGATATTATTTGTATTTTAGAAGGGGAAAGACTGTGGATAAGATCAGTTAAATGATTTGCTCAGGGTCCCCCAGTAATCAACTATTAGAGCCAGGAATAAAAGTCAGTCCTCTTCTGACTCTTAAATTCAAAAGTCTTTACAATATACAACACGTTCTCTAGGACTTGACTTGAATTGAAGATGGGGAATCTTCTGGGATATAACTTCAGATACAAGCTTAAGCAGCCAAATTTGGAGCCCACAATTCATTCTTGGCTTCCTCTTTCAGCAACATGGAACCAACACACAGTAGTTCCACAATTCCATCCCACCATTCATATCCAAACACAAAACAACAGAGTGCCCTACCCAGGTTCTCTATTTTCCTGGGAACATGAGACAGGACCCACCACCTGATAACAAGACCCATCATGGTGCACCCAGGAGAATGCAATCCAGCCCAAGGTAATAAGGTTAAGTTAAGGTAATAAATCCAAGCCCAGACAAGGTAATAAGGCTTCTGGTATCACTATAACTGCATTATGAATTTTACACAATGACACATGAACTAATTCAGCCATTACACCTGTGTAATGATTGGCTATAGTGACAGTGCTAAGGCAGGAGACTAGATCATAGCAGTATCATCAGCATCAGGGTGCTCCTACAACTGGTTTTGCTTTATTTTGTTTATTGGCCATGCTGGCTGCCTTCACAGAGAGGAATATTGACCAATGAAGATACATCACTACTTTGTGCCCACATTGGCAGTTCTCCTTCCATCACTTTCTTGAGCAGACCTGTCTGGATCACAGTGTCCCTGATAACCAAGTTTGTGTTTCTACTTTCACTCTAAAATCTTCTTGTTATCTATTAGTCCAAAAGACTATTCTTCCTATTTGTATTTCTGGGGAATATTACCTTTCTTTCTATTCACAGTAAAGGGGGTGTTTTCTTTGTCAGGGACATATTGTTGTTAGTGCTCTATGTCTTATATCCTGACCCTTCCTATGACTTCTGGCTTTCTTCTTGACCTTTTTCACCCTGATACTTGGCTCAGATTGCTGTCTCTTGGTGCTCCTCGCTGTCCTCCTAGGACAGAGTAGGTAATATAGGGCTTCTGAACTCTGCTTGAGGTCATGTGCTCTCTCTCTCTCTCTCTCTCTCTCTCTCTCTCTCTCTCTCTCTCTCTCTCTCTCTCTCTCTCTCTCTCTCTTTCTCTCTCAGAGAGACAGCATGTGGCACCAGGGCTTTCCTCCTACTTGTGTTAAATGTCACATGGCCAATATTTTACTAATATTTAATATTGATTAATAACAAATACTTACTGCCAAAATGTATACAATAGCCATTATTATATAAATAGCCATTAATTTATAAGTAGCAAATAATTTTAAAATACAGTCTAGGACAAATAATTTATGAAACAAAGTAAATAGATGTTTCATCTTTCTAACCAGTAGTCTGCAAAACATTAAGTCACTTAACCTGCCTGCCTCAGTTTCCTCCATGGAAATTAGGGATAATAACCACACCTACTTTGTAGGGTTGTTATGAAAATCAAATGAAATAATATTTGTAAAGCACCTAGCACAGTGCCTAGAACAAGGTAGGTGCTTAATAAATGTTTATTACCACCCTACTCCAACCCCCCACCATGAACTACAAAGCAAGATAACAAGTCATTACATGGATCATTTCTATCTGAACTCCTTTGGGAAAAAATGAGAAAATAATGATAATATTTGCGTGAAAATATATTTGTGAAATATAGTTTACAAAATATTCTCACAGCCATCATCTCATTTGAGGTACAGAGCAGGTATAATTACTCCTACTTGATGGAAGGAAAAACTAGGTTTCAGAAATTCTAAGTGACTCACTCAAAGGTTACTTACTATGGTAGCTGTTTGGCACAGGGCAGGAGTGAACTCTGAATCCTGAAGAATCACTTTCTAGCTGGGTGACCTAGGTACATTATTTACCCTTGCTGTGACTCAGTTTACTCATCTATAAAATGAGGATATTAATAGTACCTACCTCCCAGAGTTGTTGTCAGAATCAAATGATATAGCACATATGAAGCACTTTCAAATTTTAAAACACTATGTAAATATTAGCTATTATTATCATTGTAATTATTCTGCTTCCTGATTGTCTATATGTCTTCAAATGTATGGCTTTGTATTGAAATCTAGTTGATTCATGCTTTTAAAAATATTTATTTTATTATGACATTGTTGTTATGAAATTCTTATTATGAAATTGAGTCGTTTTCAGTCATATCCAACTCTTCATGACCCCATTTGGAGTTTTTGGTAAAGATACTTGGAGTGGTTTGTAATTTTCTTCTTTAGCTCATTTTACAGATGAGAACACTGAGGCACAGAGGGTTAAGTGACTTTCCCAGGCTTACACAGCTAGCAAGTGTCTGAGGCTAAATTTGAATTCAGGAAGATAAATCTCCTTGACTCCAAGCCCAGGAGTCTATCCACTGTGCCACCTAGCTACCCATTTATCAAATAAATCATCAGCAGTCATGGATATTTCAGTATATGAAGACCAACAAGAGGATTACATATGTGAAACTATGTATTTCTGTTATGTACATTTTTTTTTAAATTCACATGGAAAACCAAAAGTTTTAATGCAGTTTTAAGTTTCTGAAGCTTAAAACCGCATTAAGAGCTTCAGGATACTCTCTATATTAAAATGTTAGAAGTTGTAATAAAATTACACTGTTTACATCGTCTTCTAAACTTTTTTTCTTCTGTGCCTTTAAAAATGTTTATTGATGCTCTTTTCTTACTTTTTTCCTAATAGTCACTAACACAAAGTCTGTAAACATCTTCCCTGTAACAAATGAATATATTAGGCAAAATAACTCAACACAATGGCCATAATTAGAAACATATGTCTCACAGGTACTACACATTGCACATGGTTTTTCAAAAATATATCAATCCTGGAAGAGGATCTCCAAATCCAAGAAAAAAAAAAAAGAACTGCGGAGTATAGATGCTGAATGAACCATACTATTTCTTTTGTTTTTGATGCTGTTGTTTTTTTCTATTTTGAGGTTTTTCATCATTGCTCTGATTTTTTCTCTTATAACATGACTAATGCAGAAATATGTTTAATGTTATTATGTGTATATATATATATATATATAACCTATATCAGATTACCTGCTGTCTAGGGGAGGGGGGAGGGAGGGGAGGGAGGGAGAAAAATCTGAAATTGTAAAGCTTGTATAAACAAAAGTTGAGAACTATCTTTACATGTAATGGAAAAAAAATAAAATACTTTATTAATTTAAAAAATATATATCAATCAGTCATGCTGATTTTTCCCCCTTCCTAAAAAATAGGTTTTGTCAAATGAGCTGACTCTCTGGGAGATGAGGAGAATACTTGGAATAACTGTGGTGATATGAAATGAAAAAAATAATAAAAACTAATTATTTTTTAAAAACTTTTCTTTTGTACCCCTAATCCATTAATTTTTCCAAAAGATGGATGACATGTTTTCCCATTAGACTTTTGAAGCCATGATTACTTGCTCTATTAATCAGAGTTCTGTCTTTCAAAGTTGTTTTCCTACATTTTAATGGACTCATTGTATAAATAAGTCTCCTGATTGATTTATTTCATTGTATCTGTTCATTTGAGTCTTCTCTGGTTTCTCTAAATTAATAATATTAATCAATTCTTATGTTTCAATAATATTCTATTACATTCATAATACTTCAAATATTGAGTCATTTCTCAGTTGACAGTTATCTGCTTTGTTTCCAGTTCTTTTCCAAAAGGGGAAAATATTGTAATAAACATTTTTATGCATATGGATCCACACCTTTTTCTTTGATTGCTTTTGGGTATATGTCTAATAATACTCACTGGGCCCCTTCTAATCCTTGAATGTCTAGCTGACTCAGAAGCCTTCTTAACCACTAATTTCTGATTTCTCCTAAGTCCAGCCTATTTCCATGCCCAGCCTGCACCTTGTGTTCCCAATTCTTCATGCCTTCCAGTCTTGACTTTCCCTTTTAACTCTGAGATCTAATGTCACCATCTGGTAGGATACTACTTGCCTCATCTATGGAAGGTCAAAAATACCATCAGCCTTATCTACCTAATAAGGCATAGTGACAATAAAGGAAGATGATAAATGTGAAAGTACTCTGAAAGTATAAAAGCACCATAACAAAGTAAAGAATCACTTTAATTCAAGAACATTTAATAAGAAATGCAAGGTTATTACTTTCTAGTGCATACAGTAAGTCAAACTAATGGCTAATAAAGTCTTGCCAAGTTATGGTCATTCTAGGTCTGCTTTAGTAGATAGGTAAGACAGATTTTCCATTTAGCTATCTCTTGAACAAATCACATTATTTTTTTTGGCCTTGTTTTTGTCCTCTGTAAATGAAAGTGCAGACTATAACAGGCTGTATGCAATCTTTGGGACCTCTTTTTGATTTTTAAATATGGCTATGAGGACTTCTTTTTAATTTCAGACTATTTTTCAGGCTTCTATATCAAAGTACATATATACTTAGTATCTGTTAATTGTTAAAAATATCTGATAACAAAAAGCTGTTATGAATTTGGCAACAATTTTATTTCTTTTTTGTTTTTGTTTTTGTTGTTGTTGGGTTTTTTGTTTTGGTTTGTTTTGGTTTGGTTTTTTTGTGGGGCAATGGGGGTTAAGTGACTTGCCCAAGGTCACACAGCTAGTAAGTGTCAAGTGTCTGAGGCCGGATTTGAACTCAGGTATTCCTGAATCCTTGGCTGGTGCTTTATCCACTGTGCCACCTAGCTGCCCCCAACAATTTTATTTCTGTGTAGTCTAAGAAGGGTCTGGGCAGTTGAACTATGTTATATACTAAATGATGATCACACCAAACCTTCACCCTTTATTCTACTATTTGAATAATTACTTTATTAATTCTCCCACATTGGATTCAAAGTTATTCAAGAAGTATGTTTTGATATTTCCTTATAAATTACTAAAATTAAAAAATATCATAAATTAATTAGCTCTGAGCCCCTATCACACTGTATTAAAAAATGGAACCTTCTTTTCTCATAAATTTTCTCTTTAGTTTCAAATCTTCATTTTATAGGCTTAGACAATATCAATATTCCTGGTTATAAAATCTATTAACTGTGTAAGAAACTATCCAAAAGCATATTTAAGGTTTCAAAAGATGTATCAACTGCGAGAAAGATAATAGCCAAATGACTTCCAAGCATCAAATGCAACTACTACTTTCCCCATAAACACTGAAACTGTAACCCCACCATTCTGCCCTGTCACAATGGTAGTCAAAGTCTTTCAAGAATTCTCTTCAGGCTATCTTCTCCAGAGGGTGAGAGTTAAATGCAGTTCTTTCAAAATGACCCTTCAAGCTCTCTCAAATATGTCAGTTAACTCACTTAGTCTTTTCAGAAATTGAGAGTCTTAAGTCTTAGTCTAAATGAGTGTTAAGTTGCCTTTCTCTGAGATTCTAATCCTTCTTAAAAATATAGAAACAAAACCAACTTCCATGGTGGGAGCTATTAAATTTGATGTTATATAAACATATACAGGGATGCACATAATTTCAAAAGAAGTGTTATTGATGCCTTTTGGTTTTTTCACAATTTTTTAAATCTTTCACTTTTTCTTCTCAAAATTGATCCCTTCTTTGTAACAATGAAAAACAATTCAACAAATTATGTAGATACAGTGAGTATATTTGACAATGCAGACAATATTCTTTCCTAAATTGATATATTTCATTATTGGGAATGTGGCTACTCTTTTCAGTTAGTCAGAGTTCAGCTTCCTGTTAATGATCTTTTTAATTATATCATCACCATAATCGTGCATATTGGCTTTGGGCTCTGCTAATGTCTGTCTACCTCATGTAAATCTTTCTATGTTTTGTTTTTCTGAATTCTTCGTATTGCATAATAACAATCCATTATGTTAATATACCATAATTTATTCAAATGTTTCCCCAGCTGGTAGGACCCATGTCCTTTCTTCCATTTTTTTCTAATACAAGAATTACTACTCTCACCAATTTGGGTGCATATTAGCCCTCTTTTTAGTTTTTGTGTTCTTTGGAATAGATGCTTCATAGTTGGTAACACTTTTAAATTAGTTCATATTTAATTATTTCAGCACAATATATTTAGTATTTACTATGTAAAAAACAAAAACAAAACCCAAAACAACACTTTATTTTGGTATACAAAGACAAAAACCAAAACAGTTCCTGCCCTCAAGGAACTAGTATTTTGCTAAAGGACTATTATATATATGTATACATATACATATACATATACATATACATATACATATACATATACATATACATATACATATACATATACATGTACATGTACATGTACATGTACATATACATATACATATACACACACACACACAAATAAGTCCATTCTAATTACATACAAAGAAATTCCTAGAGGGAGAGTAGGAAAGAGGGGAACCCCTAGTAGAGATAGAAGTGCCTCATGTAGAAAATGGCAACTAAACTGTGCTTTTAAGAAAGTTGGGGATTTTTAAAAGTGAAGGTAAAGAGAAGATGCCTTCTACAAAAATGGACTCACATGTGCAAAGGCATGGAGGTGAGAGAAGAGATATCATACAATAAGGAACAACTTATGAAAAAAGTAATAGATATATGTGTTTCATATTTTATTTATTTGGTCTACAAGAGCATTTTTGCTAAATAATCATCAAAATACAGTGCTTGAATAAGCACATAGGCCACAGGCAATATCTGTGTTATCTTGGGCCAATCACTGAAATTTCTTGACCTAACCTTCCCCATAGGAAAAGGGAGAGGGTTTCATTAGTTGGACTATAAGATCCCGTCTTGCTCTGGATATATGATCCCATGATCTTTTGCAATAACTCTTTGGTCCCTGAAGTACTATGGCCAACAAATTGGAAACCACTGGATTAGATGTCCTATAATGTCCAAGGTCCCTTCCACCATTATTAGCATTCTTTGATTTACATCCAAAAAATTAACATGCTTATTTTAATACAAGTAGTTCCTTTTAGTAAGCTGAGTGTGTCCCATATAATTTGGTTTACACTATTCATTTATTTATCAAAGGTTAACTTCCAGCCCCAATCTGAGTTGCAACTACCTCTGAATCTGCTGTGTCAGAAATCATGAAATTTTCCCCTTTTTGATTTTTTTTCTGTTTGTGTCAGAGGGCAAAGTTGTCTGAAATGGCCACTGCAGATCATTAAACAGCAGGACAACTGGTTCAACCATAGCACTCAGAGAGATTGATAGAGGTCTATATTGGAGGTGGAAGGTAAGAAAGGAAGAAAAGGAAACAATTGCTCAGGACTGGACTTCCTTAGTCGTATGGATATGCAAGCCTGCACCTCATCCATGCCATGCTGTCAACTTCCATCTGTGGCATTCCAACAGCAAGGTAGGAGACATTTTTAATATGACTGTCGCTTTTCCACCAATCCAATGACAGATATGAGCAAATAATATAAATTCTGTAGCCATCCTCTGGCATTTATTTCAATGTAAGCGTACTTTTCTCCCCAAGTATAAAGCCCAATAGTAATTTATCAAAAGACAAATCATTTTTTCTTGGCAGTGAAGTCTGCAAAATTCCCATTTTTAAGGTCCTAAATCTCCCTCCTTTGACAGGAGTAAGAAAGCATTAAAAGCTTTGATTTAGCTGGATCATACAAAATAGTTTCTCATAATTATCCTTTTGGATGATATATGCTTGTCTTTTTCTCCCTTCTTATTAAACCCGAGGTCTCCATTTTTCATCCAGTTGTATTACTAAATTAAATTGCCTTTTGTTGTATTCAAGTTAAGCACTTTGCCGAAAGCTTTTCTTGTTCAGGGAAATAACATTTACCCAATGTGCGGCCACGGTTTACTGTTTGAATTTACTGTTTGCAATTGTTTGGTTTGCTGGGCAATTTGAGGATATTGTTAGTTTTAATAGGAATAATGAATCACTGTAATTTAGTATGGTATCTGGGAGTACAGTATCTGGGGAGAAAAAGAAAGAAACATTGGAAGCCCAGCATACATCAGGAAATGATTTTTTTCCAAATCAAAAACCAGATGGGGAAAAGGTTAGAAGAAGTGGCTGGCAGACAGGAGCAGCTGTGAGAACTTGGAGTGATGCCTACTCCCTGGTGTGGGGAAAGAAGACTGAGACAGGTTGAGTTAGGGTGGGATGAGGCACCTGCTGTTTTTCACCAAGTTCCCAGTGATCTTTCAGACCGCAGACCTCTCCCAAGTGTTCAATATTCGGAAGCAACCCGCGGCAGACAAGAGCTTTGGTTCTGAGAGACCTCTAAAAGCTTTATTGAATTCAAACTTTCTTCTATAGACTGAATTTATTGCACTGGATTTCAATTTCCTGCTCTTCTTTCCAAAATGAGAGGGTTGGACCAAGTGATCTCTAAGGTCCCTTCTAGCTTTGTAATTCTATGATTCTATTCTCTGATACTCCAGCCTCTCTCAGATTCCCGTTTCTAATGGCCAATGACTTTTGTATTGGATGAATCATTCATTGTATCATAGAATTAAAACTGGAAGGAATGGCAGCAATTAGTTGAGCCCACTACCCTTAATTTACAGAAGAACTAAAGACCAGCCTAAGGTGATTTACCTAAGGTCACCTTGAGAGTGTCAAAGCCAGGACTCAACACCAGTTCTCTAGATGCAAGATCTAGTATTCTCCTCATTGTACCGCATTGACTTATGCCTTTCTTTAATTCCACAAGCTAAAGCTGATCCAGTGCCTTCTTACTCAGACTTCAGTCCTAGACATTAGTAATTTTTCTGGAATACTCTGTGTAGAAGGATCATTTTTAAAACTTTACCAATAATTTATAAAGATGGTGGAGGGAAAGCAATGACTCACCTTAGCTCTCTTCAAGACCCCTCCAAATACCTTCAGATAATTCCATAGGACAATTCCTGGAGCAGCAGAACCCACAAAAGAACAGGGTGAAATAATTTTCCAGCCAAAGACAGCTTAAAAGGTTGGCAGGAAAGATCTGTCATGCCCAAGTGAGAGTGAAGTGCAGTCCAGCACAGGCCATGTCCCACAGCCCCAGCCCCAGCAAAACAGGAGCCACTGAATCATCAGCAGCTGTAACTACTTCTGAAACTCAGACCACAGATGGAAATAGGGTCAACAGTTGGCCAGAAAGAGATTACAAGGGTCTTTTTGTTAGCACTGAGGCAGGACTCTGTGGTTTTGCCTATACTTGGATCCAGGTTCTAGGCTGGAGAGGAGTACTTGCACACCAGAACTTTCAGCTAGAGTGAAGCTAGACACTCCTTATAGTTCCAGGGCAGAATAGGAGGCTGGTCATTGCTTTCAGAGCAAAGCACAAGCCAGGAGTAGTAAACATACCTCTCCTTAAACCATACTACCTTGGAAGAACTGAAAATTTACAAATCCCTAGAAGTATCTGAAAATAGCATCCCAAATCCCCTGAAACTTGAGACAATGCACCCCTACCCCAATTTGGAAGCAGTGCCCCATTTTAACAAAGAGTGAAAAGTTAAGAAATAGGCTGGGAAAATGAGCAAACAGAAAAAAAAATGCTAACCCTAGGAAATTACTATGGTGACAAGGAAGATCAAACTATACCCTCAGAAAAAGACAAGGAAGTCAAAGCTCCTACATACAAAACGTCCAAGAAAAATATGAATTGGTCTCAGGCAATAGAAGGGATCAAAAAGGACTTTGAAAATAAAGTAAGAGGTAGAGGGAAAAAATGGGAAAAGAAATGAGAGTAATGCAATAAACTCATGACAAAAGTCAACAGCTTAGTAAAGGAGACATAAAAAAATACTGAAGAACATAACACCTTTAAAAAAACAACTAGGCAAAATGGTAAAAGAGGTACAAAAAGTGAATGAAGACAGTGAGCTCTCAAACTCATGACACAATCACTCCAAAGAACAACCAAATAATGCCATAGGACAATTCCTGGAGCATCAAAGCCCACAGAAGAATGTGCTGAAATCATCTTCTAGCCAAGAGCAGCTTGGAAGGTCAGAAGGAGGGAGCTGCTGTGCTGATACAGGAGTGGAACCCAACCCCAGAGTCACCCTGACACAGATCCAGTCCCAGGAAGGCTTCACCAGAGAAGGAGACCCCCAGAACCTCTGAATCAGCTAAAGTGCCAGTGTCATCTGGAACTAAGCTCACAGTCTAGTGAGAGGTTTGAGCCCTTGGCAGGTGGGAGACTACAGTGGTCTAGGCTGGTGATAAGGCAAAACTTGGATTTTACACCCCTGCTAGGAACCAGGAGGTAGGCTTGAGTAGCAGTGGCCCAGGTGGGGGAGGGGCACAGGTTCATTGGAGCTGACAAACACAACACACAAAGCCGGTTGATTAGCAAGTTGGTCTGGGGTCATCTACTGATGAGAGAACAGGCCAGGCGAGTGAAGAACCTGATCCTCTTTAAATCATACCACCTGGAACTTCTTAAGCTTGGGATACTGCAGCCTGGAAACAGTGTCCCACTTTAAGGAGCTAAAAGTCAAGTAAAAGAAAGGCAAGATGAGCAGACAGAGAAAGGTGAGGCCCATACAAAGTTTCTTCAATGACAAGGAAGATTGAGGTGAACACTCAGAGGAAGATGTCAACATCAGGACCCCTATATTTAAAGCTTCCAAAAAAATATGAATTGGTCTCAGGCCATAGAGGTGCTCAAAAAGGACTTTGAAGATAAAGTTAGAGAGGTAGAGGAAAAAATGGAAAGAGAAATGAGGGTGATGTAGGAAAGACATGAGAAAAAAGCCAACAGCTTGAAAAACCAAATTGGCCAAGTGGAAAAAGAGATACAAAAGCTTTCTGATGAAAATAATTGTCAAAGAATTAGGATTGAACAAATGGAAGGTAGTGATTGATGAGAAGCCAAGACCCAATAAAGCAAATCCAAATGAAAAAAAAAATAAAGTACAATGTGAAATATCTTCTGGGAAAAACTGTTGACCTGGAAAATAGGTCCAGGAAAGATAATTTGAAAATTTTGGGGCTAGCTGAAAACCATGATCAAGAAAAGAGTTAGATATCATCTTCCAAGGTATTTTTAGGGAAAATTGCCCTGATATTCTAGAAGCAGAAGATAAAATAGAAATTGAAAGAATCCACCGATCACCTCCAGAAAGAGATTGCAAAAGGAAAACCACAAGGAATATTATAACCAAATTTCAGAGCTCTCAGGTCAAGGAGAAAATATTGCAAGCTGAAAAAAAGAAAGAATTCAAGTACTGTGGAGCCCCAGTCAGGATAGCACAAGATTTAGCAGCTTCTACATTAAAGGACTGGAGGGCATGGAAAATGATATTCCAGAGGGCAAAGGAATTGGGATTACAACCAAGAATCACCTACCCAGAAAAACTGTGCGTAATCTTTCAGAGGAAAAAATGGGACTTTAATGAAAAAGATGACTTTCAGGTATTCATGATGAAAAGACCTGAACTGAATGGGATATTTGATTTTCAAATACAAGACCCTAGAGAACCATAAAACATTGGAGTTGGGGGACATACCTGGGGTCATGCAGTGGGTGACTGTCTTGTGTCTGAGGCCGGGTTTTGGCTGGGTTCCCCCTGGGCCTAGAGTGGATGCTTTGTCCACTGTGTCACCGAGCTGCCCCATGATGACATATTTAGGGTTAAATTGAGGGTTGAGGGTAATGCACTGGGGGAGTGGGAATGGCAGAGGTAAAATCCTACAGGAAAGAAACAGATAAAGGCTTATGGATTGGGGGAATAGAAGGGGGAGGAGCAGGGCAGTAAATGAATTTTACACTCATCAGAAAAGGCTCAAAGACCTTAAACTCATCAGAGTTGCCTCAAGCAGGGAATAACACACACACACACACACACACACACACCAAACTAGGTGGAGTAAACTATTTCATCTAGGCAGTAAATGAGCCTAATACTCATCAGAATTGGCTCAAAGACCTCAATCTCATCAGCATTGGGTCAAGGAAGAAATAACATACACACTCATTTGGGTGAAGTAATCTCTCTAACCCTGCAGGTAAATAGGAGGGGAAGGGGAAAAAGAGAGAGGGGCAAAATATGGAAGGGCAGATTGGGGGAGGAGAAAGACAGAAGCAAATCCCTTTTGAAGAGGGATAGGGTGAAAGAAGATAGATAATAGAATAAATATCATGGGGAAGAAAATAGGATGGAAGGGGAAAAGATAACAATAGTAATCATGAAAAAGAGAAAAGGGGGAAAATTGTACAAAACATATTTATGGCAACTCTTTGTGGTGGCTAAGAATTGAGAATCAAGGGAATGTCCATCAATTGAGGAATGACAGAAGAAGCTATGGTATATGATTGTGGTGGAATAGTCTTGTGCTATAGGAAATGACAAACAAGATGATCCCAGAAAAACCTGGAAATACTCATGAACTGATGTATAGTGAAGTGAGCAGAGCTGGGAGGACATTGTGCATAGTGACAGCAGTATTGTTCAATGAGCAATTGTGAATGACTCAACTACTCTCAGTAATGCAATCATTGAATACAACCCCAAGGGACTAATGATGAAGCTTACTATCCACCCCCATAGAAAGAACTGATAAAAAGAGCACTTGTGGATTGCACATATATAACCTGGTTGCTGTCTTCTGGAAGGGAGAGAAAAGGGAGGGAGGGAGGGAGAAAAATTTGGAACTCTAAATCTTATGAAAATGAATTTTGAAAACTACACTTACATGTAACTAGGAAAAAAAATATTTGTTGCAAAAAAATAATAAAATAAAAATAATAAAAAGTCAGTGAAGAAAAAATGCCTTGAAAAGCCAAATTGGCAAAATGGAAAAGGAGGTACAAAAGCTCACTGAAGTAAATTACTCCTTAAAAATTAGGATTGAGCAAATGGAAGCAAATGACTTCATGAGAAATCAAGAAACAATAAAAATAAAAACCAAAGAATGAAAAAATAGAAGGCAATGTGAAATATCTCATTGGAAAAACATCTGACCTAGAAATAGATCCAAGAGAGATAATTTGAAAATTATTGGACTACCTGAAAGCCATGATCAGACAAAAAACCTAGACATCATCTTCCAAGTCATGGTTAGGGAAAACTGACCTGATATTCTAAAGCATAGAATAGAGGGTAAAATAGAAATTGAAAGAATCAACAGATCACCTCCTGAAAGAGATCCCAAAAGGAAAACTTCCAGGAATATTATAGCCAAATTACAGAACTCCCAGGACCAGCCAGAAAGAAACAATTCAAGTTTTGTGGAGTCACAGTCAGGATAACACAAGATTTAGCAGCTTCAATATTAAGGAATCAGGGAATAGGGCAAAGGAACTGGGATTAAAGCCAAGAATAATCTACCCAGCAAAACTGTGTATAATCCTTCAGGGGGAAAAATTGTCATTCAGTGAAAGAAAGAATTTTCAGACGTTCTTGATGAAAAGATCTCAACTGAATAGAAAATTTGACTTTCAAATATAAGATTCAAGAGAAGCATAAAAAGGTAAACAGGAAAAAGAAAGTCTAAGGCATATTAAAAGCTTAAAGTGTTTACATTTCTACATGGAAAGATGATACTTGTAACTCATAAGAACTTTCTCATTATTAGGGCAACTGGATGGAGTATATTGAGGCAGAGGGCACAGGTGTAATTTGAATATGAAGAGATATCTTTAAAAAATTAAATTAAGGCGTGAGAGGAATGCACTGGGAGACAGTGAAAGGAAGAGGTGCAATGGGGTAGAGTATCTCACATTAAAGAAACAAGAAAAAGCTTATACAGTGGAGTTGAAGATGGGGGAGGTACTGGGGAGTGAGTAAACTTTACTCTCGTAATAATTGGCTTTAAGAGGGAATAAAATGCACATACAATTGAGTATAGAAATCTATCTTATCCTGAAGGAAAGTAGGAAGGGAAAGGAATAAGGAGTGGGGGCATGTTAAAAGGGACCAGCAGCTTGAGGGAAGAGGCAGGCAAAAGCAAAACACTCTTGAGGAGGGATAAGGGTGAAAGGAGATAGAGAATATAGTAAATGATTGTGGATTGCACATATATAACCTGGTTGTTGTCTTCTGGAAGGGAGAGTAAATGTGAAATAATTTTTCAAGCAAGTTTGTCTGATAAAGGCCTCATTTCTCAAACATATGGAGAACTGAGTCAAATTCATTAAAATAAGAGCCATTCCCCAAATGATAAATGATAAAAAGATACAGTTTTTAGATGAAATAATTAGATATCTATAGCCATATGGAAAAAAATTATCTAACTCATTATTGATTAGAAAGATGCAAGTCAAAACTATTCTGGATACTTATTGGATTAGATAACAGGACAGCAGAAGAAAATGGTGACTACTGTAGGCAATATGGGGAAAATGAAACATTAATGTACTGTTGGTGCAATTCAATCATTCTGTAGATCAATTTGGATCTATGGCCAAAGGGCTATAAAACAATGCAGACTCTTTGACCTAACAATACCACTACTGGGTCAGTATCCAAAAGAGATAAAAACCCTCAAAAGTTAAAGGACCTATATGTACCAAAAATATTTATAGCAGCTCTTTTCTGGTGCCAAAGAATTAGAAATTGAGGGGATGCCCACCAATTGGGGAATGGCTGAACAAATTTTGGTACATGATTGTGATGGAAAACTATTGTGCTATAAGAAACAATGAGAGGGGCAGCTAAGTGGCGCAGTGGATAAAGCACTGACCCTGGATTCAGGAGGACCTGAGTTCAAATCTGACCTCAGACACTTAACACTTACTAGCTGTGTGACCCTAGGCAAGTCACTTAACCCCAATTGCCTCACCAAAACAAACAAACAAAAAAAGAAACAATGAGCATGGGGCAGCTAGGTGGCACAATGGATAAAGCACCAGCCCTGATTTCAGGAGGACCTGAGTTCAAAGTGGCCTCAGACTCTTGACACTTACTAAGCTGTCTGACCCTGGGCAAGTCACCTAACCCTCATTGCCCTACAAAAAAAAAAAAAGAAAGAAACAATGAACAGGATGCTCATAGAAAAACCTGGAAAGACTTACATGAGTTTGTGCGAAATGAAATGTACTTTATACAATGTAACAGCAATATCGTAAGATGATCAGCTGTGAATGACTTGGGTATTCTCAGCAATACAATGATCCAAGAAAACTCTGAAGAACTTTTGATGAAAACCATTATCCACCTCCAGAGAAAGAACTAATAGTCTCTGAATACAGATGGAAGTATTTTATTTTTTTACTTTTTTTGAGGGTTGTTTTTTTTTTGGTATGTTTTCTTTCACAACCTGACTATCATGGAAATGGTTTGCATGACTGCACATGTATAACTTATATTGAATTGCTTGCCTTCTTAGAGGAGGGGTGGTCCAAGAGGGAGGAAGGAAGAGAATTTGGGATATAAAATTTTAAAAATGGATGTTAAAATTGTTTTTACATGTAATTGTGGAAAATAGAATTCTAAATAAACAAAACAAAACAAAAAAGAATTTACTAAGTAAATAAATTGCTTAGAGTCAGGAAGACTTGGGTTCAAATATGGCTGGGGAACTCAATGAATATGTTACCCTAGGAAAGTCATTTTAACTTTTGTATACCTCAGACAATGCCCTAGGATTTGTCTACTGTCATCCACTAAATTTGATTTGTATTTGGAGTTCCTACAGATGCTTGTAATCCTTACAATGGTTTGTTTGTTTTTTCTTTTTTGATGGTGAGAGGGAGAAAAATAAATGCTTATTAATTGAAAGAAAAAGTAAGTATTTTACCATTAAAAGCTCTGAACATCCTTATCCCAAATTAGATTCACATTGACAAGTCAGATTCCCAGAGGTCAGCTACCTGTGGCTCTAGGGGTACCCCAGGAGAAAACTGAAATATAATTCTAGTGCTGACAGCTGTAGATTCCATTTTGATATTTCCCACCCCCCCAATATTGAATGTCTGTACCATATCTCCTCAATATAGCTGATACCATTGGTTTCCATCCCATATTCAATGTAGCCAGTTAGCATTGATTAGCTTTTATAAAGAAATGTTGAATAAAAAGATGTAGAAATCACACAGATATATACACATCCCCCTGAAACTGGGATATGGTCTCCCCTCTACCACCTCAATCCCTATGGAAGAATAGGGTCAAACTTAAAATAGTTTCTACAAAGCATTTGCCTTATCAAATTCATTTCCAAATGAGGTATGATCAGAGTGTAGAATCACTTCTTCAGTTTCAGGACATGAAGTCATACAGTCAGTCTATAGTTGGGCTGGATCAACAGGTTTCTCTTTAGGTGATCCAGGTTTGGCAGCCAACAGACTCTAGTATAGACTCCAATCTAACCCTCTACTTCAGTCTTTCAAGTGGTACAAGGCCTTCCATTGTCTTTCCTTTCCTCTTTTAACTAAGTACAAGAAAGAATTGACACAGTAAGGATAAAAGAAACATAAGAGGCATGCATTCATGGGCCATATGATGGTGCCCGTAGGGGGAGAGGGAAGCTCTAGGCCTTTCTCCTTACCCAGAGGCTTATATCATGTCTTCTCTAGATTGCCACCAGCAAAGAGAGAGATCAAATAATGTTTTAGTGCCTTTTGTATGTACACTCAGTTCTGATTTAGCGGTCAACATAAAGGTCGATAGAGAATACCTGTGCATGCTCTGAAATGGGGAGATGGGTCCCTCCATTTCACATCATCATGAACTTCCTAAAGCAAGCTCACCAAATGTGCATGCCCCCAAGATTGCACCCTTATTGGTCAGTCCTGTTACGAAACTAAAGTTTTGCTTTTAAAAATACAAACTTTGGGGGGCAGAGGCAAGTTGGCAGAGAGGAATCAGCAAGCTGCCTGAGCTCTCCTTCTGTTCCTTCAAAAAAGAACATTTAATCTAGCCTCTGGATGGATTCTGAAACTACAGAACCTGCAAAGAGACAGAGAGACACAGTCTTCCAACCAGAGATAATTTAGAAGATTTCAGGACAGGTTGGTCTGACTCGTGCAAGTGCAAGGCAGCATCCCAGTGCTAAGAGGGTCGGGGCAAGTGAGCAGGAAGCTGCGGGCCACAGCCAAACAACTGAGGTCCCTGGATCCTGCCTCAAAAATCTGGTGGCCTGGTACGACAGTAGAAAAACTTACGTGTACCAGCCGAGAGGGCAAGTTACCAGCTAGAGGGCCACGAACAGGATAGGAGTGACTAGGCCCACTGATCTAGCATGCTCAGACAGGTAGTGCAGGGGGGCGAACTGCACACACTATAAAGGCCTCAGTGTAAAAAGCCGGTCACACAGCACCTATACCCTTGCATAAGAAGCCCAAAACAGGGACCCTGGTGACCCCAGAGCAGACCTCAACTTAAAAAATAAATAATTAAGCTGCAATAATGAGTAAGAAGCAAAAAAAGATCCCCCATCCATTGAGAGTTTCTGTATCAACAGGCAAGAGGCAAACACAAACTCACATGAAGACAATACCCTCAAATTGCCTACATGGGAAGCCTCAAGAGGGAAGGTGAATTGTACTCAAGAACAAAAAGCCTTCCTGGAAGAACTCAAAAAGGATTTTAAAAATTAATTGAGAAGGGGATACCTCTCACAGGGCCTCTCTGGATGCGCTTCATCAGATGAGTAACATATCGAAGAAATGGGGAGAGAAATGAAAACAAAACAAGAAAAATATGAAAAAAGAATCAGCAGCTTGGAGAAGGAAGCACAAAGATTGACTGCAGAAAACAATTCCTTAAAAAATTCATCTGGCCAAATGGAAAAAAGGTGCATAATCTCATTGAAGAAAACAATGTCTTAAAAATTAGAATTGGACAGTAGGAAGATAAGGAATCCATAGGACACCAGGAATCAGTCAAGCAGAATCAAAAGAATGAAAAAATAGAAGAAAATGTGAAATACCTCATTGGAAAGACAACTGATCTGGAAAACAGATCCAGGAGAGACAATTTGAGAATCATTGGACTGCCTGAAAGCCATGACCAGAAAAAGAATCTAGACACCATATTCCAGGAAGAATCTACCGATCAGCTCCTGAAAGAGACCCCAAAAGGAAAACCCCAAGGAATATTATAGCCAAATTCCAGAATTATGAGGTAAAGGAGAAAATACTCCAAGCAGCCAGAAAGAAGCAATTTAAACATCATGGAGCCACAATCAGGATTGCTCAGGGCCTGGCAGCTTCAACATTAAAGGACCGCAAGGCTTAGAATATAATATTCCAGAAGGCAAAGGAGCTTGGATTGCAGCCAAGAATCTATTATCCAGCAAAACTGGTCATTTTCTTTCTTTTTTTTTTTAATGTATGAGGTATTTTATTTTTTCCATTACATGTAAAGATAGTTCTCAACTTTTGTTTATACATGCTTTACAATTTCAGATTTTTCTTCCTCCCTCCCCTCCCTCCCCCCTCCCCTAGACAGCAGGTAATCTGATATAGGTTATATCTATATATCTCTCTATATATACATATAGATATATATATATACACACATATGTATATACACATAATAACATTAATCCTATTTCTGCATCAATCCTGTTACAAGAGAAAGAATCAGAGCAGTGATGCAAAACCTCAAAATAGAAAAAAAAACAGCACCCAAAACAAAAGAAATAATATGGTTCAATCAGCATCTATACTCCACAGTTCTTTCTTTCTTTTTTTTCCTTGGATTTGGAGATCCTCTTCTATCATGAGTTCCCTGGAACTCTTCTGTACCATTGCATTGGTGAGAAGAATATAGTCCATCACAGTAGGTCAACACTCAATGTTGATGATACTGTGTACAATGTTCTTCTGGTTCTGCTCATCTCACTCATCATAAGTCCACGCAAGACCCTCCAGGTTTCTCTGAACTCTTCCTGCTCATCATTTCTTACAGCACAATAGTATTCCATTGTATTCATATACCACAACTTGTCCAGCCATTCCCCAATTGATGGGCACCCCCTCAACTTCCAATTCCTTGCTACCACGTAAAGAGCAGCTATAAATATTTTTGTACATGTGGGTCCCTTTCCCCCTTCCATGATTTCTTTGGGCAAAAGACCTAAAAGTGGGGTGGCTGGGTCAAAGGGTATGCACAGCTTTATCGCCCTTTGGGCATAATTCCAAATTGCTCTCCAGAATGGTTGGATCAGCTCACAGCTCCACCAGCAATGCATTAGTGTTCCAATTTTCCCACAGCCTCTCCAACATTTATTATCTTCCTTTTTTGTCATTTTAGCCAATCTGATAGGTGTCAGGTGGTAGCTCAGAGTTGTTTTAATTTGCATCTCTCTAATCATTAGAGATTTAGAGCATTTTTTCATATGGGAATAGATAGCTTTGGTTTCTTCATCAGAAAACTGCCTGTTCATATCCTTTGACCATTTCTCAATTGGGGAATGACTTGGATTCTTATAAATTTGATTTAATTCCCTATATATTTTAGAGATGAGGCCTTTATCAGAAGCACTGGCCTCAAAAATTGTTTCCCAGCTTTCTGCCTCCCTTCCAATTTTGGATGCATTGCTTCTGTTTGTACAAACATTTTTTTAATTTAATATAATCAAAATCATCCATTTTGCATTTTATAATATACTCTATCTCTTGTTTGGTCAAAAACTGTTTTCCTTTCCAAAGATTTGATAGGTATACTATTCCTTTCTCTCCTAATTTACCTATGGTATCACCTCTTATGTCTAAATCATGTATCCATTTTGACCTTATTTTAGTATAAGGTGTAAGATGTTGGTCTAAGCCTAATTTCTGCCATACTATCTTCCAGTTTTCCCAGCAGTTTTTGTCAAATACTGAGTTCCTATCCCAGAAGCAGGAGTCTTTGGGTTTATCAAACACTACATTACTAGTGTCATTTACTACTGCATTTCCTGAGCCTAGCCTATTCCATTGATCTACCACTCTATTTTTTAGCCAGTACCAGATAGTTTTGATGACTGCCGCTTTATAGTAAAGCTCCAGGTTTGGTACCGCTAACCCACCTTCCTGTGAATTATTTTTTCATTATTTCCCTGGATATTCTTGATTTTTTGTTTTTCCAGATGAATTTTGTTATTATTTTTTCTAGCTGTATAAAATAATTTTTAGGTAGTCTGATTGGTATGGCACTGAATAAGTAAATTAATTTAGGCAGTATTGTCATTTTTACTATATTAGCACTCCCTATCCATGAGCAATTGATATCTTTCCAATTATTTAGATCTGATTTGATTTGTGTGAAGAGTGTTTGGTAGTTGTGTTCATAGAGTTCCTGGGTTTGTCTTGGCAAGTAGACTCCCAAGTATTTTATATTATCTACCGTTACTTTAAATGGAATTTCTCTTTCTATCTCTTGCTGCTGGACTTTGTTGGTCATGTATAGAAATGCTGATGATTTATGTGGATTTATTTTATATCCTGCTACTTAGCTAAAGTTGTTAATTGTTTCAAGTAATTTTTGACTTGATTCTCGAGGATTTCTTAAGTATATCATCATATCATCTGCAAAGAGTGATAGTTTTGTTTCTTCCTTGCCTATTCTAATTCCTTTAATTCCTTTCTCTTCTCTGATTGCTAAAGCTAACATTTCTAGAACAATATTAAATAATAGGGGTGATAATGGACATCCCTGTTTCACCCCTGATGGTCATTCTCTTTCAGGGGAAAAGATGGACATTTAATGACATTGGGGACTTTCAATGTTTCCTGATGAAAAGACCAGAACTGAATAGAAAATTCAATCTTAACATACAAGACTCAAGAGAATTTTAAAAAGGTAAACAGAGGGAAAAAAAGGTTACTCAATTAGGTTAAACTGTTTACATCCCTACATGGGAAGATAATACTTATAACTCTTAAGAATTGTAAATGTCTTTGGGCAGAGAGAAGGACTTTACACAGAAGGTATAAATATAAATTGCCTTTGATGTTATGATACAAAGAAAATTAAGGGGTTAAAAAGGGAGTCTATGGGGAGGAGAAGAAAGGGGAGGTGGAATGGGGTGAATGACATCATACGGAGAGGTGAAAAAAAACCTATTATAATGGAGGGAAAGAGAGGAGGGGTGAATATTGTTTCAACCCTACTCTCATTAGATCTGATTCAGAGGTAATAACAAATACAGTCATTGGGATAAAGAAACTTAGCTCATTATTTAGGGAAGTAAAAGGGGAAGGGAAAGAGGGGGACTGATAGAAGGGAGGACAAAAGCAAGGGAGAAAAGGGTAAAGAAAAGGGAGGGGGGTGATAAAAAGGGAGGGCAGACTTGGGGAAGCAGGGGTAAGAAGCAAAACATCGGTGAGGAGGAATAGGTTGAAAGAAGGGGGAAAAAGTACAAAGGGGGTAAATAGGGGAAGCTAGGTGGTGCAGTGGATAGAGCACCAGCTCTGGAGTCAGGAGGACCTGAGTTCAAATCCAGCCTCAGACGCTTGACACTTACTAGCTGTGTGACCCTGGGCAAGGCACTTAACCCCAATTGCCTCACCAAAAAAACCCAAAAAACAAACAAACAAACAAACAAAAAAACAAAGGGGGTAAATAGAATGGAGGGGAAGAGACAGTTCGAAATAATAACTTTGAATGTGAATGGGATGAACTCTGCTATAAAACAGAAGCGAATTGCAGAGTGGATTAAAAACCAGAGTCCTACAATATGCTGTTTACAAGAAACACATTTGGAGCAGAGAGATACACACAGAGTAAAGATAAAAGCCTGGAGCAGAATATATTATGATTCAGCTAAAGTAAAAAAAGCAGGGGTAGCAATCATTATCTCAGACAAAGCACAGGCAAAAATAGATCTCATTCGAAGAGACAAAGAAGGAAACTATATCTTGCTAAAAGGTACTATAGATAATGAAGTAATATCAATATTAAACGTGTATGCGCCAAGTAGTATAGCATCCAAATTGTTAGAGCAGAAGTTAAATGAGTTACAAGAGGAATTAGACAGTAATACTATACTAGTGGGGGATCTGAATCTCCCCCTCTCAGAATTAGATAAATCTAACTGAAAAACAAATAAGAAAGAAGTGAAAGAAATGAATAGATTACTGGAAAAGTTAGACATGATAGATGTCTAGAGAAAATTGAATGGGGATAGAAAGGAATATACCTTTTTCTCAGGAGTACATGGCACATTTTAAAAAAACTGACTGTATTAGGGTGCCAAAACATCATAGTCAAATGTAGAATGGCAGAAATAGTAAATACATCCTTCTCAGATCATGATGCAATAAAAATTGCATATAAGAAAGAGCCAGGGAAAACTAGAATGAAAATCAATTGGAAACTAAATAATATCATTCATTCTAAAGAATGAATGGGCCAAACAACAAATCATACAAACAATCAATAACTTTATCCAAGAGAATGACAATAATGAGACAACATACCAAAATCTATGAGATGCAGCCAAAGCAGTCCTTAGGGGAAAATTTATAGCTCTAAATGCTTACAAGAATAAAAAAGAGAAAGAGGAGATTAATGATTTGGGCATGCAACTTAAAAAGCTAGAAAAAGAACAAATTAGAAATCCCCAATTAGATACTAAACTAGAGATCCTGAAAATTAAAGGAGAAATTAATAAGATTGAAAGCAATAAAACTATAGAATTAATCAATAAAACTGAGTTGGTTTTATGAAAAAAACAATAAAATAGAAAAAATATTGGTTAATTTGATTTAAAAAAATAAAGAAGAAAACCAAATTACCAGTATCGAAAATGAAAAGGGTGGGGGGCAGCTAGGTGGTGCAGTGGATAAAGCACTGGCCCTGGATTCAGGAGTACCTGAGTTCAAATCCAGCCTCAGACACTTGACACTTATTAGCTGTGTGACCCTGGGCAAGTCACTTAACCCCCATTGCCCCGCAAAAAAAAAAAAAATTAAAAGGGTGATGTTACCACCAATGAAGTGGAAATTAAATCAATAATTAGGACTTATTTTGCCCAACTGTATGCCAATAAATTTGACAATCTTAATGAAATAGATGAATATTTACAAAAATACAAACTGCCCAGGTTAACTGAAGAGGAAATAAAATCCTTAAATTAACCCATATTAGAAA
This sequence comes from Dromiciops gliroides, assembly GCF_019393635.1. Classification (NCBI taxonomy): domain Eukaryota; kingdom Metazoa; phylum Chordata; class Mammalia; order Microbiotheria; family Microbiotheriidae; genus Dromiciops; species Dromiciops gliroides. The sequence goes on along the minus strand of NC_057861.1, from coordinate 592,656,956 downwards.
AAAGAAATTGAACAAGCCATTAATGAACTCCCTAAGAAAAAATCCCCCGGGGCCAGATGGGTTTAAAGGTGAATTTTACCAAACATTTAAAGAACAATTAATTCCAATATTATACAAATTATTTGGAAAAATAGCTGAAGGAGTTCTACCAAATTGGTTTTATGATACAAATATGGTGGTGATACCAAAACCAGGCACTGATGCTTAAATCTTAAATAAGATATTATGAAGGAGATTACAGCAAGTGATCATCAGGATAATACACTATGACCAGGTGGGATTTATACCAGGAATGCAGGGCTGGTTCAACATGAGGAAAACCTTTAACATAATCAACTACATCAATAAGAAAACTAACCAAAATCATATTATTGTCTCAATAGATGCAGAGAAAGCTTTTGATAAAATGCAGCACCCATTCCTAATAAAAACACTAGAGAATTTAGGAATAGGTGGAGCTTTCCTTAAAATAATGAACAGTATCTACCTAAAACCATCAGGAAGTATTATATGCAATGGAGATAAATTAGAGGCCTTCCCAATAAGATCAGGGGTGAAAAAGCGATGTCTATTATCTCCCCTATTATTTAATATTGTACTAGAAATGTTAGCTTTAGCAATCAGAGAAGAAAAAGGAATTAAAGGAATTAGAATAGGCAAGGAGGAAACAAAACCATCACTCTTTGCAGATGATATGATGGTATACTTACAGAATCCTAGAGAATCAACTCAAAAATTACTTGAAACAATTAACAACTTTAGCTAAGTAGCAGGA